>NC_048583.1:51846253-51876253 GCF_013265735.2 Oncorhynchus mykiss | reverse complement strand
GAAGCAAAACAGAAACAAAATGGCCGCTGAGTGTTATACTATCTGTCAGTGTGAGAACGGTCTCCATGCGAAACAAAACAGAAACAAAATGGCCGCTGAGTGTTATACTATCTGTCAGTGTGAGAACGGTCTCTATACGAAGCAAAACAGAAACTAAATGGCCGCTGAGTGTTATACTATCTGTCAGTGTGAGAACGGTCTCTATATGAAGCAAAACAGAAACAAAATGGCCGCTGAGTGTTATACTGTCTGTCAGTGTGAGAACGGTCTCTATACGAAGCAAAACAGAAACAAAATGGCCGCTGAATGTTATACTATCTGTCAGTGTGAGAACGGTCTCTATATGAAACAAAACAGAAACAAAATGGCCGCTGAGTGTTATACTATCTGTCAGTGTGAGAACGGTCTCTATATGAAACAAAACAGAAACAAAATGGCCGCTGAGTGTTATACTATCTGTCAGTGTGAGAACGGTCTCTATATGAAGCAAAACAGAAACAAAATGGCCGCTGAGTGTTATACTATCTGTCAGTGTGAGAACGGTCTCCATACGAAACAAAACAGAAACAAAATGGCCGCTGAGTGTTATACTATCTGTCAGTGTGAGAACGGTCTCTATACGAAGCAAAACAGAAACAAAATGGCCGCTGAGTGTTATACTATCTGTCAGTGTGAGAACGGTCTCTATACGAAGCAAAACAGAAACAAAATGGCCGCTGAGTGTTATACTATCTGTCAGTGTGAGAACGGTCTCTATACGAAGCAAAACAGAAACAAAATGGCCGCTGAGTGTTATACTATCTGTCAGTGTGAGAACGGTCTCTATATGAAGCAAAACAGAAACAAAATGGCCGCTGAGTGTTATACTATCTGTCAGTGTGAGAACGGTCTCTATATGAAACAAAACAGAAACGAAATGGCCGCTGAGTGTTATACTATCTGTCAGTGTGAGAACGGTCTCTATATGAAGCAAAACAGAAACAAAATGGCCGCTGAGTGTTATACTATCTGTCAGTGTGAGAACGGTCTCCATACGAAACAAAACAGAAACAAAAAGGACACTGAGCGTTTGATCCACCTCCGCTTGGTTCTGTGTGTGCTTGCTTTTCTCTCCCCTCTGGTTCTTATTTTTTTGTGACATCCACCATTCGCTCTCTGGCTTCCACTCCACAGAAAGAATACAACAAAACACAACACAACAAAAACAGAGTGCCTGTGAAAGAACTGGCACAGCCCAATCAGTCAGGAAGGCAGAGAGGGAGGAAGAGAGGGCTTCACGTCTATTTTTGCCTTTTTTTCTGCAGCCAGACCCACAGGCTTTCCCGACATATCTGCCACAATGTATACCGCCAGACTGTGGCACCACCAGACTCCCACACTAACTATGACTTTGACCTGCCCTTCAGAGGGTTGTCCTCCACTACCTCTAGAGCTGCTGGTAGGAGTGAGAGGCGGATGGAGGGAGGGAGAAGGGGTGGGAGAGAGGGGGAGAGAGAAATTAAGAATTAAAGAAATTAAAGAAAGAAGGAAGGAAAGACAGAAGCACTGAGATGGGGAGAGGGGAAGAGAGATAAACAGAGAAGAGAGAATTATTAAAGATAGAGACAGATTAAATAACGCTATAGAGACAGCATGGTTTAATATGGGGGTCTTCAACCATTCCTTGGCCAAGGATCCAATCCCATGTAAAACCCCTCCCGGGCAAACCGGCGACCCAGGGACCCCCTCCCTAGCAAACCGGCATCCCAGGGACCTCCTCCCTGGCAAACCTGCGACACAGGGACCCCCTCCCTGGCAAACCGGGCCTGAGCTACAGGAAGTTAGATTTGGGTATGTCACTTTAGGAGAAAATTGAAAAAAGGGGCCAATGCTTGTTTCTTTTGAAATGGGGTCTGTTTGAATAGACTATAATTAACTGCTTTATTATTGTAAAACAACATGGCATGCTAGCTCCATCCTGGTGCCACAGTTCGAATCTCACTGATGCTGTTTAACAATATAAAATAAATGTCTTTGCATGGTTAATGCCTAAGGATTTTTTCCCCCGTCCATTCTGTGCTTGGAGTGAAGAAAAGTTAACTCAAAATAAGCTAGCAGTGTTATTAAAAGTCTTATTGAAATATTCAGTGAAAGTTATTCAAAAACCTCCAAATAATCTATAATTTCTATACTCAGAGCGTTAATAAAACCTCCCAGGAAATCGTGAATTATTTTTTTTTTTCTTCAGTTTTACCGGTCAGGAAATGTGTGGCTTTGTTCCCACAAGCAGTGTGAAACCAAAACCACGTTCCCCCAACTTCCAAGGAACCAAATGTTCTAGCTGGGATGAATGTAATTTGCTCAATATTAGGAGTTGAGAAATGAAGTTGCCATTATTAGAAATAAGATACTATCCTCTTTTCTACTGTAAGGTACATATGTAATTCAATTTTTATTTATTCTGTTGTTGCTAGCGATATTAATAAAAAATCTATTTTTGTAAATATATATTTTTTGCGGACCACCTGCAGTGCCTCCACGGACCCCCGGTTGAATACCCCTGGTTGAATACCCCTGGTTGAATACCCCCGGTTGAATACCCCCAGTTGAATACCCCCGGTTGAATACCCCCGGTTGAACACCCCCGGTTGAATAGCCCCGGTTGAATAGCCCCGGTTGAATAGCCCCGGTTGAATACCCCTGGTTGAATAGCCCCGGTTGAATAGCCCCGGTTGAATAGCCCCGGTTGAATACCCCCGGTTGAATACCCCCGGTTGAATACCCCCGGTGGAATACCCCCGGTTGAATACCCCCGGTTGAATACCCCCGGTTGAATAGCCCTGGTTTAATACCCCCGGTTGAATAGCCCCGGTTGAATACCCCCGGTTGAATACCCCCGGTTGAATAGCCCCGGTTGAATACCCCCGGTTGAATACCCCCGGTTGAATACCCCCGGTGGAATACCCCCGGTTGAATACCCCCGGTTGAATACCCCCGGTTGAATAGCCCTGGTTTAATACCCCCGGTTGAATAGCCCCGGTTGAATACCCCTGGTTTATTACCTTTCCTCTCTTATTCTACAGTTGGACCTTTTAGTCTGCTGCTGTAAGTGCTCCAGACATGGGTCCGGACAGACCAGACTAGATGAGGGGTCAGAGGCCATGCATCAGTACCCTGGAGGACCCCATGACTCACTGAACAATACATACAATGTGTCACTTAGAAACAACATCACTAGCAAACCAAGAGCCTTTTCACACAAATATATTAGTAAGGCAACTTTTGGGTAGATCTTTTTGATTGCTGATTATACTGCTTGAAGTGGATACCTCATAATTGTGGCTGACTGCCTGAATTGATTTGTCCTAAAACATCAGCTCCCAGTCTCTCAAAGGCCCTAGGATCCAGGGGGGCGGGGTGGTCTGCCAGTCACTGGGACAAGTGGCGACCCGTCATTCAGGCCTGTTCTGAGCCCCACCTGTTTAGCTGAACAATACAATAAAAAAGTGTGTTCTGTCACTCATGGGGACACTACGTCACCGCAAAATCTATGGGGAGAGCTGGAAAATTCAAGCCCCTTCTGTGCTGCCATATAGTTACATTAGAAGTTCCCATCCAAGAAGGCTCAAGGTCATTGGCCGCAGTTAAAATGACGTCAAGTCACGTTATATCTACAGTAGCTTTCAACATTATAGCGTAGCTTTCAACATTATACCATCAAAATCTTAGCCAGCATGCCATCAGTCATCATCATGAATCAAATCGACAACCAGCCACACCAATGTGTCGGAGGAAACACAGTACAGCTGCCGACCGAAGTTAGCATGCAGCCAGCCACAAGGAGTAGCTGGAGCGCAATACGACGAGGACATCCTTGCCAGCCAAACCATCCCCTAATCTGGACGATGCTGGGCCAATTGTGCTCCACCTCATGGTCTCCAGTTCGTGGCTGGCTGCGACACAGCCTGGGATCAAACCTAGGTCTGTAGTCATGCATCTAGCACTGCATTGCAGTGCCTTAGACAGCTGCGCCACTCGGGAGACCCCATTCCTTTCTATTTTCTATCAACTTTCAAGTCTTATGTATTTTCTCGTCTTTTAAGTGACACACTAAATAAAACAATTGGAGTCATACTGTGTGTGGTCAGAAGGTGATGTCAGTAAAGTTGAAAACTCTAGAGAGCAGAGAAAGAGAAGGAGATAGAGATAGTGAGAATGAGATAGAGATAGGGAGAAGGAGGAGATAGGGAGAAGGAGATAGAGAGGAGGAGATAAGGAGAGAAGGAGAAAGAGATAGGGAGAAGGAGATAAGAAGAAGGAGAGAAGGAGAAAGAGAGAGAGAAGGAGATGGAGAGGGAGAGAGAGAAGGAGAAAGAGAAGGAGATAAAGAGATAGAGAGAAGGAGATAAGGAGAAGGAGAATGAGAAGGAGAAGGAGAAAGAGAAGGAGAAGGAGCAGTCGGTCTTAATATTTTCATTCTGAGGGAGCTCTACCAGCATGTTTCTGGCCTAAAGCCATACACACAATAGTGCTGTGTGTGTGTCTGTGTGTGTGTCTGTGTGTGTGGAAAGAGTTCCACTACCTCCACCGTGTCCTTGAAGGCTCCAGGTAAAAGACGAGGAGGACGAGAGGAATTAGGGATGTGGAGGGGAGGAGGAGGAGGAGGAGGAGGAGAGGAATAAAGGATGTGGAGGGGAGGAGGAGAGGAATAAGGGATGTGGAGGGGAGGAGGAGAGGAATAAGGGATGTGGAGGGGAGGAGGAGAGGAATAAGGGACGTGGAGGGGAGGAGGAGGAAGAGAGGAATAATGGATGTGGAGGGGAGGAGGAGAGGAATAAAGGATGTGGAGGGGGGAAGGAGAGGAATAAGGGATGTGGAGGGGAGGAGGAGAGGAATAAAGGATGTGGAGGGGAGGAGGAGAGGAATAAAGGATGTGGAGGGGAGGAGGAGAGGAATAAGGGATGTGGAGGGGAGGAGGAGAGGAATAAGGGATGTGGAGGGTAGGAGAAGAGGAATAAAGGATGTGGAGGGGAGGAGGAGAGGAATAAGGGATGTGGAGGGGAGGAGGAGGAGGAGAGGAATAAGGGATGTGGGGGGAGGAGGAGAGGAATAAGGGATGTGGAGGGGAGGGGAGGAGGAGAGGAATAAATGATGTGGAGGGGAGGAGGAGAGGAATAAGGGACGTGGAGGGGAGGAGCAGGAGGAGAGGAATAAGGGATGTGGAGGGGAGGAGGAGAGGAATAAAGGATGTGGAGGGGAAGAGGAGAGGAATAAGGGATGTGGAGGGGAGGAGGAGGAGGAGAGGAATAAGGGATGTGGAGGGGAGGAGGAGAGGACTAAGGGATATGGAGGGGAGGAGGAGAGGAATAAAGGACGTGGAGGGGAGGAGGAGAGGAATAAGGGACGTGGAGGGGAGGAGGAGGAGGAGAGGAATAAGGGACGTGGAGGGGAGGGGAGGAGGAGAGGAATAAAGGTTGTGGAGGGGAGGAGGAGAGGAATAAGGGACGTGGAGGGGAGGAGGAGAGCAATAAGGGACGTGGAGGGGAGGAGGAGAGGAATAAGGGATGTGGAGGGGAGGAGGAGAGGAATAAGGGACGTGGAGGGGAGGAGGAGAGGAATAAGGGACGTGGAGGGGAGGAGGAGAGGAATAAGGGACGTGGAGGGGAGGAGGAGAGGAATAAAGAATGTGGAGGGGAGGAGGAGAGGAATAAAGGATGTGGAGGGGAGGAGGAGAGGAATAAAGGATGTGGAGGGGAGGAGGAGAGGAATAAAGGACGTGGAGGGGAGGAGGAGAGGAATAAGGGATGTGGAGGGGAGGAGGAGAAGAATAAGGGATGTGGAGGGGAGGAGGAGAGGAATAAAGGACGTGGAGGGGAGGAGGAGAGGAATAAGGGATGTGGAGGGGAGGAGGAGAGGAATAAGGGATGTGGAGGGGAGGAGGAGGAGGAGAGGAATAAGGGACGTGGAGGGGAGGGGAGGAGGAGAGGAATAAGGGACGTGGAGGGGAGGGGAGGAGGAGAGGAATAAGGGACGTGGAGGGGAGGAGGAGAGGAATAAGGGACGTGGAGGGTAGGAGGAGAGGAATAAGGGACGTGGAGGGGAGGAGGAGAGGAATAAGGGATGTGGAGGGGAGGAGGAGAGGAATAAGGGACGTGGAGGGGAGGAGGAGAGGAATAATGGATGTGGAGGGGAGGAGGAGAGGAATAAAGGATGTGGAGGGGGGGAGGAGAGGAATAAGGGATGTGGAGGGGAGGAGGAGAGGAATAAAGGATGTGGAGGGGAGGACGAGAGGAATAAAGGATGTGGAGGGGAGGAGGAGAGGAATAAGGGATATGGAGGGTAGGAGGAGAGGAATAAAGGATGTGGAGGGGAGGAGGAGAGGAATAAGGGATGTGGAGGGGAGGAGGAGGAGGAGAGGAATAAGGGATGTGGAGGGGAGGGGAGGAGGAGAGGAATAGATTATATGGAGGGGAGGGGAGGAGGAGAGGAATAAGGGACGTGGAGGGGAGGAGGAGGAGAGGAATAAGGGATGCGGAGGGGAGGAGGAGAGGAATAAAGGATGTGGAGGGGAGGAGGAGAGGAATAATGGATGTGGAGGGGAGGAGGAGGAGGAGAGGAATAAGGGATGTGGAGGGGAGGAGGAGAGGACTAAGGGATATGGAGGGGAGGAGGAGAGGAATAAAGGACGTGGAGGGGAGGAGGAGAGGAATAAGGGACGTGGAGGGGAGGAGGAGGAGGAGAGGAATAAGGGACGTGGAGGGGAAGGGAGGAGGAGAGGAATAAATGATGTGGAGGGGAGGAGGAGAGGAATAAGGGACGTGGAGGGGAGGAGGAGAGGAATAAGGGACGTGGAGGGGAGGAGGAGAGGAATAAGGGATGTGGAGGGGAGGAGGAGAGGAATAAGGGATGTGGAGGGGAGGAGGAGAGGAATAAGGGACGTGGAGGGGAGGAGGAGGAAGAGAGGAATAATGGATGTGGAGGGGAGGAGGAGAGGAATAAGGGACGTGGAGGGGAGGAGGAGGAAGAGAGGAATAAGGGATGTGGAGGGGAGGAGGAGAGGAATAAAGGATGTGGAGGGGAGGAGGAGAGGAATAAGGGATGTGGAGGGGAGGAGGAGGAGGAGAGGAATAAAGGATGTGGAGGGGAGGAGGAGAGGAATAAGGGATGTGGAGGGGAGGAGAGGAATAAAGAATGTGGAGGGGAGGAGGAGAGGATTAAAGGATGTGTAGGGGAGGAGGAGGAGAGGAATAAAGGATGTGGACGGGAGGAGGAGAGGGGGAGCTGGGAATTGTAGCTACCAGACCGATCAAATGGTTTAGTGACCCCTCCTTTAAACTGTGACTCAAACCAACCTGGTCCTCATACACCAGCCTGCCTGACGCCAACCAGAAACATGCTTACACACACACACACACACACACACACACACACACACACACACACACACACACACACACACACACACACACACACACACACACACACACACACACACACACACACACACACACACACACACACACACACACACACACACGCAAGGCACTGTATATCTACCTGCCAATGAATCATGGCTTTGTAAATAGCTTTATCATCTGTGTGACATCATCTTTGAGCGACAACGTAATGAAGAATTTCCACATCCCTCTCTACCGCTCTCCCCATTCATCTTTCCATTACCCTCTCTCTCTCTCTCTCTCTCTCTCTCTTTCTACTTACCCCCTCTCCTCCTCTCCATCTCAGTAGGGTGCCTGTCTAATTTCTCCTGCCGTCTGCTTGACTAAATGTTAATTTAATTCTTGCCACGATGCCTCTGATGACAAGCTGACACCACAGACAAATGTGATTTGATTCTCCGCAAAGAGAGACAGGAGCATATGCTGCCGCACCGCGCCAGGCCGCACCGCGCCAGGCCCCCCGACAATGGAAAGGACTTGGTGCTACAGATAGTTGATGAATCTGGTGTCGGTTTGTGTTGTGGTGCAGCAGTGACATCTCAACTTCAGGGAGTACTGTTCTATGTGTCAGGGAGACATGCATGACTAGGTGATGGAGATGAACAGCCTTTCAACAGGAACTGAAGGCGCTCAGTAGCTTAACTCTGAATAAGGATACTGAAGTAGAGTATAGGACATGTGTAACTGAAAGAGTATACATGTTATGTCGGTGTAAGGGAGGCGAAGTCAGGTGCAGGAGAGCAGAGTAGAGTAAACATAAGCACTTTTATTCCATTCAACAATTGGCACAAAAAATGACATAAGTGCCCAAAATCAAATCAAATCAAATCAAATTTTATTTGTCACATACACATGGTTAGCAGATGTTCATGCGAGTGTAGCGAAATGCTTGTGCTTCTAGTTCCGACAATGCAGTAATAACAAGTAATCTAACTAACAATTCCAAAACTACTGTCTTGTACACAGTGTAAGGGGATAAAGAATATGTACATAAGGATATATGAATGAGTGATTGTACAGAGCAGCATAGGCAAGATACAGTAGATGGTATCGAGTACAGTATGTACAAATGAGATGAGTATGTAAACAAAGTGGCATAGTTTAAAGTGGCTAGTGATACATGTATTACATAAGGATACAGTCGATGATATAGAGTACAGTATATACGTATGCATATGAGATGAATAATGTAGGGTAAGTAACATTATATAAGGTAGCATTGTTTAAAGTGGCTAGTGATATATTTACATCATTTCCCATCAATTCCCATTATTAAAGTGGCTGGAGTTGAGTCAGTGTCAGTGTGTTGGCAGCAGCCACTCAGTGTTAGTGGTGGCTGTTTAACAGTCTGATGGCCTTGAGATAGAAGCTGTTTTTCAGTCTCTCGGTCCCAGCTTTGATGCACCTGTACTGACCTCGCCTTCTGGATGATAGTGGGGTGAACGGTCAGTGGCTCGGGTGGTTGATGTCCTTGATGATCTTTATGGCCTTCCTGTGACATCGGGTGGTGTAGGTGTCCTGGAGGGCAGGTAGTTTGCCCCCGGTGATGCGTTGTGCAGACCTCACTACCCTCTGGACCCTTACGGTTGAGGGCGGTGCAGTTGCCATACCAGGTGGTGATACAGCCCGCCAGGATGCTCTCGATTGTGCATCTGTAGAAGTTTGTGAGTGCTTTTGGTGACAAGCCGAATTTCTTCAGCCTCCTGAGGTTGAAGAGGCGCTGCTGCGCCTTCTTCACGATGCTGTCTGTGTGAGTGGACCAATTCAGTTTGTCTGTGATGTGTATGCCGAGGAACTTAAAACTTGCTACCCTCTCCACTACTGTTCCATCGATGTGGATAGGGGGGTGTTCCCTCTGCTGTTTCCTGAAGTCCACAATCATCTCCTTAGTTTTGTTGACGTTGAGTGTGAGGTTATTTTCCTGACACCACACTCCGAGGGCCCTCACCTCCTCCCTGTAGGCCGTCTCGTCGTTGTTGGTAATCAAGCCTACCACTGTTGTGTCGTCCGCAAACTTGATGATTGAGTTGGAGGCGTGCGTGGCCACGCAGTCGTGGGTGAACAGGGAGTACAGGAGAGGGCTCAGAACGCACCCTTGTGGGGCCCAGTGTTGAGGATCAGCGGGGAGGAGATGTTGTTGCCTACCCTCACCACCTGGGGGCGGCCCGTCAGGAAGTCCAGTACCCAGTTGCACAGGGCGGGGTCGAGACCCAGGGTCTCGAGCTTGATGACGAGCTTGGAGGGTACTATGGTGTTGAATGCCGAGCTGTAGTCAATGAACAGCATTCTCACATAGGTATTCCTCTTGTCCAGATGGGTTAGGGCAGTGTGCAGTGTGGTTGAGATTGCATCGTCTGTGGACCTATTTGGGCGGTAAGCAAATTGGAGTGGGTCTAGGGTGTCAGGTAGGGTGGAGGTGATATGGTCCTTGACTAGTCTCTCAAAGCACTTCATGATGACGGATGTGAGTGCTACGGGGCGGTAGTCGTTTAGCTCAGTTACCTTAGCTTTCTTGGGAACAGGAACAATGGTGGCCCTCTTGAAGCATGTGGGAACAGCAGACTGGTATAGGGATTGATTGAATATGTCCGTAAACACACCGGCCAGCTGGTCTGCGCATGCTCTGAGGGCGCGGCTGGGGATGCCGTCTGGGCCTGCAGCCTTGCGAGGGTTAACACGTTTAAATGTCTTACTCACCTCGGCTGCAGTGAAGGAGAGACCGCATGTTTTCGTTGCAGGCCGTGTCAGTGGCACTGTATTGTCCTCAAAGCGGGCAAAAAAGTTATTTAGTCTGCCCGGGAGCAAGACATCCTGGTCCGTGACTGGGCTGGATTTCTTCCTGTAGTCCGTGATTGACTGTAGACCCTGCCACATGCCTCTTGTGTCTGAGCCGTTGAATTGAGATTCTACTTTGTCTCTGTACTGGCGCTTAGCTTGTTTGATAGCCTTGCGGAGGGAATAGCTGCACTGTTTGTATTCGGTCATGTTACCAGACACCTTGCCCTGATTAAAAGCAGTGGTTCGCGCTTTCAGTTTCACACGAATGCTGCCATCAATCCACGGTTTCTGGTTAGGGAATGTTTTAATCGTTGCTATGGGAACGACATCTTCAATGCACGTTCTAATGAACTCGCACACCGAATCAGCGTATTCGTCAATGTTGTTATCTGACGCAATACGAAACATGTCCCAGTCCACGTGATGGAAGCAGTCTTGGAGTGTGGAGTCAGCTTGGTCGGACCAGCGTTGGACAGACCTCAGCGTGGGAGCCTCTTGTTTTAGTTTCTGTCTGTCGGCAGGGATCAACAAAATGGAGTCGTGGTCAGCTTTTCCGAAAGGGGGGCGGGGCAGGGCCTTATATGCGTCGCGGAAGTTAGAGTAACAATGATCCAAGGTCTTTCCACCCCTGGTTGCGCAATCGATATGCTGATAAAATTTAGGGAGTCTTGTTTTCAGATTAGCCTTGTTAAAATCCCCAGCTACAATGAATGCAGCCTCCGGATAAATCGTTTCCAGTTTGCAGAGAGTTAAATAAAGTTCGTTCAGAGCCATCGATGTGTCTGCTTGGGGGGGGGATATATACGGCTGTGATTATAATCGAAGAGAATTCTCTTGGTAGATAATGCGGTCTACATTTGATTGTGAGGAATTCTAAATCAGGTGAACAGAAGGATTTGAGTTCCTGTATGTTTCTTTCATCACACCATGTCACGTTGGCCATGAGGCATACGCCCCCGCCCCTCTTCTTACCAGAAAGATGTTTGTTTCTGTCAGCGCGATGCGTGGAGAAACCCGTTGGCTGCACCGCTTCGGATAGAGTCTCTCCAGTGAACCATGTTTCAGTGAAGCAAAGGACGTTACAGTCTCTGATGTCCCTCTGGAATGCTACCCTTGCTCGGATTTCATCAACCTTGTTGTCAAGAGACTGGACATTGGCAAGAAGAATGCTAGGGAGTGGTGCACGGTGTGCCCGTCTCCGGAGTCTGACCAGAAGACCGCCTCGTTTCCCTCTCTTTCGGAGTCGTTTTTTTTGGGTCGCTGCATAGGATCCACTCCGTTGTCCTGTTTGTAAGGCAGAACACAGGATCCGCGTCGCGAAAAACATATTCTTGGTCGTACTGATGGTGAGTTGACGCTGATCTTATATTAAGTAGTTCTTCTCGACTGTATGTAATGAAACCTAAGATGACCTGGGGTACTAATGTAAGAAATAACACGTAAAAAAACAAAAAACTGCATAGTTTCCTAGGAACGCGAAGCGAGGCGGCCATCTCTGTCGGCGCCGGAAGTAGTGATCACGGAACACGGAACATAAACGATAAAAGTATCACGCGTGAACAAACACCATTAACGATGAACAATTACACACAGAGACATGATGGGGAACAGAGGACTAAATACATGTAGATTGATTGGGGAATGAAAACCTGGTGTGTATGGAACAAGACAAAACAAATGGACATATGAAAAATGGAGCGGCGATGGCCGCCGAACGAACAAGGAGAGTCGTGACAATACAGTAAGTTCATATAAAACGTGCAATCCAAAAACGTATGTAAACCGACTCACCAGACTAGACGTTTAAACTAATGTTAAAATATTATAGATAGGTGAATACACTATTCACAAACTGTTCCAACAGAAATGAGCAGCTCATAGACCCATGAGTGCATGCCTGTGTGTGTTTGTAGTAGTGTGTTTACTTGTGTGCATTTGGCATATCTTTATTTACCAAGCAGGTTGTTCCTAATCACAGAGGCATTAGATAAATAGTCACTAAATTGATTTAATTTGTCTCTTAAAGGACACATGAATAACTGTGATTCTTCACACTTCCAGTAAGTGTAACTTAATGTAACTGTATTAAGGAGACAGCCTTAAGTGAAGAAATTGATTCTTTGGTCATTTACCCTCCATTATACACAACTTAAATGTATTTTTAAGCTGCGAGGGACTGCCCCTGGTAATTGCTGTTTGTGTGTGTGTGTGTGTCAAGTCAATGAGCTCTCTCTCTGCTCTCTCTCTCTTTCTGCTATCCCTCTCTGCTCTCTCTCTGCTCTCTCTCTCTTTCTCTGCTCTCTCGCTGCTCTCTCTCTTTCTGCTCTCTCTGCTCTCTGCTCTCTGCTCTCTCTCTTTCTCTGCTCTCTCGTTGCTCTCTCTCTTTCTGCTCTCTCTGCTCTCTGCTCTCTCTCTCTTTCTCTGCTCTCTCTCTGCTCTCTCTCTGCTCTCTCTCTGCTCTCTCTCTCTGCTCTCTCTCTGCTCTCTCTTTCTGCTTTCTCTCTCTGTCTCTCTCTCTCTGCTCTCTCTCTCTCTTGTTCTCATTCTATCTATCTCTATTTGTTTGTCTGCGGCACAAAGCACCTGGATCTCTGAAAAGCTATATGGATATGTGGTTAGAGGGGCGAAAAGCAAAACAAATCTACTTCCTATATTTGACAAAGGCTATGAGTTGATAGGAGGTCTGTGTGTGTGTGTGTGTGTGTGTGTGTTTGTGTGTGTGTGTGTGTGCGTGTGTGCGCGTGTGTGCGTGTGTGTGCGTGTGTGTGCGTGTTTGTGCGTGTTTGTGTGTGTGTGTGTGTGTGTGTGTGTGTGTCTGTGTGTCTGTGTGTGTCTGTGTGCGTGCGTGCGTGTGTGTGTGTTTGTGTGTGCTGGCCTGCATTATCTCCAACCTGGAAGCTGGAAATGGACAGGCTCAAGTCTCTCTACCCTGCAGCAAGTTGCCAATATTTCATGCTCTGTCTCTGACCTCGGAACAAGCACTCTCCTGACTATACTGTATATAGAGAGGCCGAGAAGGGTGCAATTGTGGCCTGCAATTAGTGGCGTTCCTGCATGTGGGCATCTGCGGAACCCTTCTTTAACAGAAGGCTTAGGACTCCAGTACACATGTGGGAGGAGGGGCCGCTCCAGTACAGAAGGTGGAGGTAATGCACCATAATGTTGGATGCCAATGATAAACCCCACAGAAGAAGAGGCGGGGGCAACAACGGTAGCTAGCTATTTAGGACAACGGTAGACAGTGCCCCCTCCACCACTGTTTTCCTGCAGTGCTGTTAAAGACGGCAAGGGAAGGTGTTCGGCAAGCGTTAGCGAAGGACACTGTGTGCTAGCTAGATAGCTTGGAGGACTCTGGTACACAGCAGACGGGAGGCAGGGGCAACAGCGGTAGCTATCTAGACACCGGTAGACAGTGTCCTACGCCCCAAAAAAACTCAGATAATACTTTTATAGCCTTTTTGACTCACATTTTAATCACAGGGGAAATCCAGAATATCAAATGTTTCACTCAACCATGAAGTTGGCGTGCTCAAGGGTGGGGGAGGTGTTCATTCAGGAACCAATGGGATGCTCGAGGGCGCTCATGCAGGAACCAATGGGATGTTCAAGGTCATCAAATGCAGGAATGCCCTGAATTGCAGGCCACAATCACACTACGCCATGCTCTGCTCTAATCAGTGGGCTTTGGTTTCCTCTGCGAGGGACAAAGAGAGAGAGAGAGACATTAAAACTTCCTGTGTTACATGTTATCTGTCCCCTACAGATACAGTGGGGCAAAAAAATATTTAGTCAGCCACCAATTGTGCAAGTTCTCCCACTTAAAAATATGAGAGAGACCTGTAATTTTCATCATAGGTACACTTCACCTATGACAGACAAAATGAGAAAAAAAAATCCAGAAAATCACATTGTAGGATTTTTTATGAATGTATTTGCAAATTATGTTGGAAAAATAAATATTTGGTCACCTACAAACAAGCAAGATTTCTGGCTCTCACAGACCTGTAACTTCTTCTTTAAGAGGCTCCTCTGTCCTCCACTCGTTACCTGTATTAATGGCATCTGTTTGAACTTGTTATCAGTATAAAAGACACCTGTCCACAACCTCAAACAGTCACACTCCAAACTCCACTATGGCCAAGACCAAAGAGCTGTCAAAGGACACCAGAAACAAAATTGTAGACCTGCACCAGGCTGGGAAGACTGAATCTGCAATAGGTAAGCAGCTTGGTTTGAAGAAATCACCTGTGGGAGCAATTATTAGGAAATGGAAGACATACAAGACCACTGATAATCTCCCTCGATCTGGGGCTCCACGCAAGATCTCACCCCGTGGGGTCAAAATGATCACAAGAACGGTGAGCAAAAATCCCAGAACCACACCGGGGGACCTAGTGAATGACCTGCAGACAGCTGGGACCAAAGTAACAAAGCCTACCATCAGTAACACACTACGCCTCCAGGGACTCAAATCCTGCAGTGCCAGACGTGTCCCTCTGCTTAAGCCAGTACATGTCCAGGCCCGTCTGAAGTTTGCTAGAGAGCATTTGGATGATCCAGAAGAAGATTGGGAGAATGTCATATGGTCAGATGAAACCAAAATATAACTTTTTGGTAAAATTCAACTCGTCGTGTTTGGAGGACAAAGAATGCTGAGTTGCATCCACAGAACACCATACCTACTGTGAAGCAGGTGGAAACATCAAGCTTTGGGGCTGTTTTTCTGCAAAGGGACCAGGACTACTGATCCGTGTAAAGGAAAGAATGAATGGGGCCATGTATCGTGAGATTTTGAGTGAAAACCTGAGTGAAAACCTCCTTCCATCAGCAAGGGCATTGAAGATGAAACGTGGCTGGGTCTTTCAGCATGACAATGATCCCAAACACACCGCCCGGGCAATGAAGGAGTGGCTTCGTAAGAAGCATTTCAAGGTCCTGGAGTGGCCTAGCCAGTCTCCAGATCTCAACCCCATAGAAAATCTTTGGAGGTAGTTGAAAGTCCATGTTGTCCAGCAACTGCCCCAAAACATTACTGCTCTAGAGGAGATCTGCATGGAGGAATGGGCCAAAATACCAGCAACAGTGTTTGAAAACCTTGTGAAGACTTACAGAAAACGGTTGACCTCTGTCATTGCCAACAAAGGGTATATAACAAAGTATTGAGATAAACTTTTGTTATTGACCAAATACTTATTTTCCACCATAATTTGCAAATAAATTCATAAAAAATCCTACAATATGATTTTCTGGATGTTTTTCTTCTCATTTTGTCTGTCTTAGTTGAAGTGTACCTATGATGAAAATCTTTTTAAGTGGGAGAACTTGCACAATTGGTGGCTGACTAAATACTTTTTTGCCCACTGTAGGTATAGGTGTTCCACTTGCTAATAAACTGCTCAACTAACTAGCCCAAACCGTAACCCACAGACCTCAGCAAGTTGTCCACATACATTATCAACAATAGTTGCAATTGATAGTTTGTTGATAGTATAACCCTCTACAGACAATCAGGGTACTGACCAGAGAAAGTACCACCTTCTGATATAGCAGTAATGACACAGATTGGCTGGCACCGCGGCTAAGAGGGGCAGAGATCCGTCTGGTCTACAGTCAGGAGACGTGTTCAGGCTGACAGAGAGGATGTTGGGTGTCCCCGGCCTTAGCCATTCATGAGATTATTTACAGCTAGACAACACAGCTAGACTGACACCTCTTTAATGTGTGTGTGGCCCAAAGGTGGTAAATATTCTGTCTAATAATGAGTTGTTTGCGTCCTCAGCCAAGCTCTAGTAATCTCTGAATATTAATGTGAAACATTTGGATATGTGACCCTACTCCAGCACTCTCGCTCTCATCACATTCTCTCTTTCTCTCTCTCTCTCTCTTTTTGTTTCTCTCTCTCATCACATTCTCTCTTTCTCTCTCATTACATTCCCTCTCTCTCTCATCACATTCTCTTTCTCTCATCACATTCTCTCTTTCTCATCACATTCTCTCTCTCATCACATTCTCTCTCTCTCCCATCACATTCTCTCTCTCTCTCATCACATTCTCTCTCTCTCTCATCACATTCTCTCTCTCTCTCTCATCACATTCTCTCTCTCTCTCTTTCTTTCTCTCTCTCATCACATTCTCTCTCTCATCACATTCTCTCTCTCTCTCATCACATTCTCTCCCTCTAATGACATTCTCTCTCTCCAATCACATTCTCTCTCTCATCACATTCTCTCTCTCTTTTTCTCTCTCTCTCATCACATTCTCTCTCTCATCACATTCCCTCTCTCATCACATTATCTCTCTCTCTCATCACATTCTCTCTCTCTCTCTCATCACATTCTCTCATCACATTCTCTCCCTCTAATGACATTCTCTCTCTCCAATCACATTCTCTCTCTCATCACATTCTCTCTCTTTCTCTCTCTCTCTCATCACATTCTCTAAATCTCTCTTCACATTATCTCTCTCACATTCTCTGTCTCATCACGTCCTCTCTCTCTCTCATCACATTTTCTCTCTCTCTCATCACATTCTCTCTCTTTCTCTCTGTCTCATCACATTCTCTCTCTTTCTAGCTCTCTAATCTCACTCTCTCTCATAACAGTCTCTCTCTGTCATCACATTCTCTCTCTCATCACATTCTCTAAATCTCTCTTCACATTATCTCTCTCACATTCTTTGTCTCATCACTTTCTCTCTCTCTCATCATATTCTCTCTTTTTCTCTCTCTCATCACATTCTCTCTCTTTCTCTAGCTCATCACATTCTCTTTATCTAGCTCATCACATTCTCTGTCTCTCCCTCATCACATTCTCTCTTTCTCTCTCATCACATTCTCTCTCTTTCTAGCTCTCTCATCTCACTCTCTCTCATCACATTCTCTCTCTATCATCACATTCTCTCTCTCATCACATTCTCTCTATCTCTCTCTCTTTCTTTCTCTCTCTCATCACATTCTCTCTCTCTCATCACATTCTCTCTCTCATCACATTCTCTCTCTCTAATGACATTCTCTCTCTCTCATCACATTCTCTCTCTTTCTCTCTCTCTCATCACATTCTCTCTTTCTCTTTCATCACATTCTCTCTATTTCTCTCTCTCATCACATTCTCTCTATTTATCTCTTTCTCATCACATTCTCTCTCTTTCTCTCTTTCTCATCACATTCGCTCCCTCTCGTCACATTCTCTGTCTCTATCATCACATTCTCCTACTTTCTCTCTCTCTCATCACATTCTCTCTCTCTCATCACATTCTCTCACTGTCTCTCGCTCTCATCACATTATCTCTCTTTCTCGCTCTCTCATCACATTCTCTCTCATCATATTCTCTCTCTCTCATCACATTCTCTCTCTTTCTCTATGTCTCATCACATTCTCTCTTGCTCTCTCATCACATTCTCTCTCTTTCTAGCTCTCTCATCTCACTCTCTCTCATCACATTCTCTCTCTCATCACATTCTCTTTCTCACTCATCACATTCTCTCTCTTTCTCTATGTCTCATCACATTCTCTATTGCTCTCTCATCACATTCTCTCTCTTTCTAGCTCTCTCATCTCACTCTCTCTCATCACATTCTCTCTATCATTACATTCTCTCTCTCTCATCACATTCTCTCTCTCTCTATCTCTCATCACATTCTCTAAATCTCTCTTCACATTATCTCTCTCACATTCTTTGTCTCATCACTTTCTCTCTCTCTCATCATATTCTCTCTTTTTCTCTCTCTCATCACATTCTCTCTCTTTCTCTAGCTCATCACATTCTCTTTATCTAGCTCATCACATTCTCTGTCTCTCCCTCATCACATTCTCTCTTTCTCTCTCATCACATTCTCTCTCTTTCTAGCTCTCTCATCTCACTCTCTCTCATCACATTCTCTCTCTATCATCACATTCTCTCTCTCATCACATTCTCTCTATCTCTCTCTCTTTCTTTCTCTCTCTCATCACATTCTCTCTCTCTCATCACATTCTCTCTCTCTCATCACATTCTCTCTCTCTAATGACATTCTCTCTCTCTCATCACATTCTCTCTCTTTCTCTCTCTCTCATCACATTCTCTCTTTCTCTTTCATCACATTCTCTCTATTTATCTCTCTCATCACATTCTCTCTATTTATCTCTTTCTCATCACATTCTCTCTCTTTCTCTCTTTCTCATCACATTCGCTCCCTCTCGTCACATTCTCTGTCTCTATCATCACATTCTCCTACTTTCTCTCTCTCTCATCACATTCTCTCTCTCTCATCACATTCTCTCACTGTCTCCCGCTCTCATCACATTATCTCTCTTTCTCGCTCTCTCATCACATTCTCTCTCATCATATTCTCTCTCTCTCATCACATTCTCTTTCTCACTCATCACATTCTCTCTCTTTCTCTATGTCTCATCACATTCTCTCTTGCTCTCTCATCACATTCTCTCTCTTTCTAGCTCTCTCATCTCACTCTCTCTCATCACATTCTCTCTCTCATCACATTCTCTTTCTCACTCATCACATTCTCTCTCTTTCTCTATGTCTCATCACATTCTCTATTGCTCTCTCATCACATTCTCTCTCTTTCTAGCTCTCTCATCTCACTCTCTCTCATCACATTCTCTCTATCATTACATTCTCTCTCTCTCATCACGTTCTCTCTCTCTCTATCTCTCATCACATTCTCTAAATCTCTCTCTCTCTTTCTTTCTCTCATCACATTCTCTCTCTCTCATCACATTATCTCTCTCATCACATTCTCTCTCTCTCTCTCTCTCTCTCTCTCTCTCTCATCATATTCTCTCTCTCTCATCACAATCTTTCTCTCTCATCACATTCTCTCTCTCATCACATTCTATCTCTCTCATCACACTCTCTCATCACATTCGCTCTCTCTCATCACATTCTCTAAATCTCTCTTCACATTATCTCTCATCACATTATCTCTATTTCTCTCTCTTTCTCATCACATTCTCTCTCTTTCTCATCACATTCTCTCTCTTTCATCACATTCTCTCTCTCATCACATTCTCTCTCTCTCATCACATTATCTCTCTCTCTCTCTCTCTCATCACATTCCCTCTCATCACATTCTCTCTCTCATCACATTCTCTAAATCTCTCTTCACATTATCTCTCTCACATTCTCTGTCTCATCACGTTCTCTCTCATCACACTCACTCTCTCTCTCATCACATTCTCTCTCTTTCTCTCTGTCTCATCACATTCTCTTTCTTGCTCTCTCAATACATTCTCTCTATTTCTAGCTCTCTAATCTCACTCTCTCTCATAACATTCTCTCTCTCTCATCACATTCTCTCTCTCATCACATTCTCTAAATCTCTCTTCACATTATCTCTCTCACATTCTCTGTCATAACATTCTCTCTCTCATCATATTCTCTCTTTTTCTCTCTCTCATCACATTCTCTCTCTTTCTCTAGCTCATCACATTCTCTCTCTCTCCCTCATCACATTCTCTCTTTCTCTCTCTCATCACATTTTCTCTCTTTCTCATCACATTCTCTCTTTCTCTTTCATCACATTCTCTCTATTTCTCTCTCTCATCACATTCTCTCCATTTCTCTCTCTCATCACATTCTCTCTCTTTCTCTCTTTCTCATCACATTCGCTCCCTCTCATCACATTCTCTGTCTCTCTCCTCACATTCTCTCTCTTTCTAGCTCTCTCATCTCACTCTCTCTCATCATATTCTCTATTTTTCTCTCTCTCATCACATTCTCTCTCTCCCTCATCACATTCTCTCTATTTCTCTCTCTCATCACATTTTCTCTCTTTCTCATCACATTCGCTCCCTCTCATCACATTCTCTGTCTCTCTCATCACATTCTCCTACTTTCTCTCTCTCTCATCACATTCTCTCACTGTCTCTCGTTCTCATCACATTCTCTCTCTTTCTCGCTCTCTCATCACATTCTCTCTCATCATATTCTCTCTCTCTCATCACATTCTCTCTCTCACTCATCACATTCTCTCTCTTTCTCTATGTCTCATCACATTCTCTCTTGCTCTCTCATCACATTCTCTATCTTTCTAGCTCTCTCATCTCACTCTCTCTCATCACATTCCCTCTTTCTCATCACATTCTCTCTCTCTCTCTCTCACTCTCTCTCATCACATTCTCTCTATCTCTCTCTCTCTTTCTTTCTCTAACTCATCACATTCTCTCTGTCATCACATTCTCTCTCTATATCATCACATTCTCTCTCTCTCATCACATTCTCTCACTGTCTCTCGCTCTCATCATATTCTCTCTCTTTCTCGCTCTCTCATCACATTCTCTCTCATCATATTCTTTCTCTCTCTCATCACATTCTCTCTCTCACTCATCACATTCTCTCTCTTTCTCTATGTCTCATCACATTCTCTCTTGCTCTCTCATCACATTCTCTCTCTCATCACATTCTCTCTCATCACATTCTCTAAATCTCTCTTCACATTATCTCTCTCACCTTCTCTGTCATCACATTCTCTCTCTCATCATATTCTCTCTTTTTCTCTCTCTCATCACATTCTCTCTCTTTCTCTAGCTCATCACATTCGCTCCCTCTCATCACATTCTCTGTCTCTCTCATCACATTATCCTACTTTCTCTCTCTCTCATCACATTCTCTCACTGTCTCTCGCTCTCATCACATTCTCTCCCTTTCTCTCTTTCTCATCACATTCACTCCCTCTCATCACATTCTCTGTCTCTCTCATCACATTCTCCTACTTTCTCTCTCTCTCATCACATTCTCTCTCTCTAATGACTTTCTCTCTCTCTCATCATATTCTCTCTCTCTCATCACATTCTCTCTCTTTTTCTCTCTCTCATCACATTCTCTCTCTCTCATCACATTCTCTCTCTCATCACATTCTATCTCTCTCATCACATTCTCTCTCATCACATCCGCTCTCTCTCATCACATTCTCTCTCTCTCTCATCACATTATCTCTCTCTCTCTCATCATATTCTCTCTCTCTCTCCCTCTCGCTCTCTCTCTCATCACATACTCTCTCTCTCTCCCTCTCCCTCTCTCTCTCATCACATTCTCTCTCTTTCTCTCTCTCGCTCTCATCACATTCTATCTCTCTCATCACACTCTCTCTCTCATCACTCTCTCTCTCTCATCACATTTGCTCTCTCTCATCACATTCTCTAAATCTCTCTTCACATTGTCTCTCTCACATTCTCTGTCTCATCACGTTCTCTCTCTCTCATCATATTATCTATTTTTCTCTCTCTCATCACATTCTCTCTCTTTCTCTCTCTCATCACATTCGCTCCCTCTCATCACATTCTCTGTCTCTCTCATCACATTCTCCTACTTTCTTTTTCTCTCATCACATTCTCTCTCATCACATTCTTTCTCATCATATTCTCTCTCTCTCATCACATTCTCTCTCTCTCTCATCACATTCTCTCTCTTTCTCTCTGTCTCATCACATTATCTCTCTTGCTCTCTCATCACATTCTCTCTCTTTCTAGCTCTCTCATCTCACTCTCTCTCATCATATTCTCTCTCTCTCTCATCACATTCTCTCTCTTTTTCCCTCATCACATCCTCTCTCTTGTCACACTCTTTTCATCTCTCTCTTTGTATTTCTGACCACTTGGTTGTTGTTGTACCTCCTCACTATGAATTCTCCCTCTCTGTCTTTGTCTCCTATTCCCCTGTAACCTGTTGACCGCTGTAAACCTGGAGATGTAGTCCGGGTTCAAGTTGATGTGTGTGTCGCCGTATAGAGTTCCCTGGAGAGGAAAGGGGCCCCAATGTAATCATCCCTCCCTTTTTTTGATTGACTACTTTATATGTTGTGTGTGTGTGTGTGTGTGTGTGTGTGTGTGTGTGTGTATGTGTGTGTGTGTATGTGTGTGTGTGTGTGCAAAGACAGATGAGGATTGAATGCCTCAGTAGGAAAACAACTTCCACCAGTCCCTCTCAACTGCCTCCATCACAGGGAATGCCTCTCGGAACTTGGGGAAATTTTACAAGAGAGAGCGAGAGAGACAGCGAGAGATAGAGAGACAAAGAGAAACAGAAAGAGAGAGAGCTTCTGAGAGAGAGAGAGGTGGAGAGAGATACTGCACTAAACATATTAAAAATATCTGAACGTATAAGGCTGGGATTCAATTAGACCGTGCTTGAAAACAATGCGTTTTTTAAAGGTAATGTTACTTTGTTTTCGGAGATCATATTCAAGGTTAACCGAGCAGATGTCGGTATAATGTGTGTGCTACTGTACGTCCTCCACAAAGACAGAGATCCTCCAACATGCTCTATGAAGCATCTGTCCACAACAGTCAGTTTGTATCTAGTCCCCGGTCCTCCACAAAGACAGAGATCCTCCAACATGCTCTATGAAGCATCTGTCCATAACAGTCAGTTTGCCTGTTTTATCAGCTCTTTACCATGCCAATCACCTCCTCCACCTCACATACACACGCACAGGAGCACGAGCACACACTCACACGCACACACAGAATCCCGCACACACACCAGATGTGACAGAGAAGATCAGGGATCAGGGTTTTGTAGCATTTGTTGCAGAGTGTTCATGTGACGTCTGTAAAAAGAGAACATCCCTGCCTTGTCTCCTCATATCCTGTCTGCCAACACAACTGGACACAGTATGTGTGTGTGTCTGTGTGTGTGTATGACTGTGTGTGTGTTTGTGTGTGGGCGTGTACGTGGGCGTGTGCGTGAGCTGCCAGATAGGGAACAGTCAGAGGAGTGAGGGGCTGCTGACTTCCTGTCCTGTCCTGTCCTGTCCCGACCTGTCAGACCCTGCTGGACATTGCAGTGTATGTGTGTGTGTTGTTGTCCAGGCATATAGCAGCTCCCCGGTCACGATTTCGTAGCCGTCAGTCGGCACACACTATACAGATTCTAAGATTTTGTAGTTCAATTGTGACCCTAAGCTTGTATAAGCCACTTCTCTCCTAAGGGCTTTACATGCAGGCAGGGCAAACCCATGTTGGTGATTTCTGATATATCATAAAAATTAATAAATCACAGCATGTTTTTGGACTCTTTCAACAGTGTTTACATGATTTAAGTACAATACCATTGGAAATGAATGTTGAAACTTAATTGAAAACTTAATTGAAAATTATGCTGTCGCTGCTTATTGTTGACAAGACATTGATAAATAGACCAATGTCAAAGCCAACTAGCTCACACAGTCTCAAATTTCGAAGTTGTTGCAAATGTCAAATTTCAAAAGTGTTTAACGTTAAGTTTAGGCAGTAACTCTGTAATACTAAGGTTAGGCAGTAACTCTGTAATACTAAGGTTAGGCAGTAACTCTGTAATACTAAGGTTAGGCAGTAACTCTGTAATACTAAGGTTAGGCAGTAACTCTGTAATACTAAGGTTAGGCATGAACTCTGAATGCTTAAGGTAAGGGTTAAGGTTTGGGATAGGCTTAAAACAAAAATCTCAAAAACAACGTTCAATCGCTGAATTTGACCGTGCAACCTTTGTTATCAGAGGCAGATGCTTGCGTCCATCACTCATCGGCCATCCCCAACACCCTAGACATCCACGTCATCTCCCAATGTCCTTAGACATGGATGGACGTCAGATACTGACTTTGACTTGGCTGTTCAAAATACAATTTGAACATGTCCAAATCAAAAACCAATATGCAGAAACAGTTTGTGATATATTGAAAACAAACATTTACTACCTACACAGAGATGCTCAACAGTAGTAATCACTCATATCAATTAGGGGAGAAATCAGGTTGTATGTGCTATTGAAACTTCCACAACTCAAAAACCACCTGGAGATATTTTTACATCACTGTTTAGAGGACAACCAGTAGAAGACCGTCAGCTACATTGTGGAATGTTGCATTTTGATACGGGGGTCACCAACAGAAAGAGAATCGCAATACTGTTTTGTCAATCACTCCTATCGATTATCACATTGAAATCAAGTGCCAGATGATGTTGCACATCCTGTTAAAACTAGCACAGCCATAAAAAAACACAGAAACTGGGAATAGTGTGTACATCACTGATTAGAAGACAACTTGTAGTAGACAGCTATCTACATTTTGAAGTGGGTCGCCAACACGCTAAGTGTAAAGCAACATTTTCAACCACTTCCCTCCATAGCATGTCGAAATCAGTAGAACATGGTACAAACGTGTGGTGTGTATGCATTGTTTCAACTAACACCATTCAAAGGCCATGCGGAATCTGAGAATACTTTTTACATCACTGGTTAGAAGAGAATTTGCTGGCCTCCCGAGTGGTGCACCGGTCTAACACACTGCATCACAGTGGTAGAAGTATCACTACAGACCTGGGTTCAATCCTGTATCACAACTGGCTGTGATCGGGAGTCCCATAGGGTGGCGCACAATTGGCCCATTATTGTCCGGGTTAGGGGAGGGTTTTTCCTGTGGGGGCTTTACTTGGCTCATCGCACTCTAGCGACCCCTTGTGGTGGGCTGGGCACATGTCGGCTGACCTCGGTCGTTAGTTGAACAGTGTTTCCTCCAACACATTGGTGCGGCTGGCTTTTGGGTTAAGCAGCCCTCCTGAAAAAGGGGGTAAAAAATAAGATAATTTGCTGAAAGTCATCTAAATTCTGAAAGGTGGCAGAAACAAATCAGTTATTCTTTTATTTAACTTCAACAAATCATGACCCGGCATAGGATATCAACACTGAGGGCTATCTGAGGGCTATCTGAGGGCTATCTGAGGGCTATCTGAGGGCTATCTGTTATTTAAGTGATAGTTTGACTCTAAAATTGGTGTGCGGCCATTGACATTTATACAGGGAGTGCCCAGAATTTTCTTCGCCATTCGAGCTTACATTTTTGTACGCAAGTCCTGCGACTGACAGGTATGTAAACAAAATCAACGTTACCAAACCAAATATATTAATCAGTTTAAAGCAATCCATTTAACGTATTCGGGATGACTGTAAACTTTTATATTAACATTCTGAAGTGAAAAGGATGTGTACTTCCACTACATTTTATGTGGTGAAAATGTGAGCTTGTGTAAAGAAGTGTGTGTGTGAGAGAGTGTGTGTAGTGTGTGTTGTCTGAAGGATGTAGGGTCATGTAAATACCCGTTAAGCCGTGTTCCTGCTCTTAAAGACAGTGTAATGATGTGGTGTGGTAATCCATTCTTGTGTCTGTAGAGGTGATAGATAGTGCTGACTCTACCTGTTAGAATCCACAGGCTGAGAGCACCCCCCCCCCCACACACACACACACACACACGCACACACACACACACACACACACACACGCATACACACACCGAGGTGGTGAGACATGGATGAAGGACAGTAGTCGGCGAGAGAGGGAAGAAGAGGGTGGAGAGAATGCCAAACTACCATGCACCTCCCTCCCTCCCTCCCTCCTAGGACATGATGCCAGCCATGTTGGCTGTGCCAGGTGGGTGATGCTGATGATGACAAGCCAGAATGACACTGTTTCCCTAACACCACACGTCTCTCCCCACGGACCCTCTTAATTAGACTCCACCCGTCTCCTGTAGATGCCGTGGCAGCAGAGACAAGGGGAGGCTCACGTTTGGACGTGTGTGTGTATATGTCCTATCCGCTCTGTCTGTCGGCCCTGTTCACCACCCTGTTCACCACCCTTTTCACCACCCTGTTCACCCCTGTTCACCACCATGTTCACCATCCTGTTCACCACTGTTCACGACCATGTTCACCACCCTGTTCACCAATGTTCACCACCATGTTCACCACCCTGTTCACCACTGTTCACCACCCTGTTCACCACCATGTTCACCACCCTGTTCACCACCCTGTTCACCACCATGTTCACCACCCTGTTCACCACTGTTCACCACCCTGTTCACCACCCTGTTCACCACCCTGTTCACCACCCTGTTCACCACCATGTTCACCAACCTGTTCACCACTGTTCACCACCATGTTCACCACCCTGTTCACCACTGTTCACCACCCTGTTCACCACCCTGTTCAGCACTGTTCACCACCCTGTTTACCACCATGTTCACCACCATGTTCACCACCCTGTTCACCACTGTTCACCACCATGTTCACCACCCTGTTCAGCACTGTTCACCACCATGTTCACCACCCTGTTCACCACCATGTTCACCACCATGTTCACCACCCTGTTCACCACCCTGTTTACCACTGTTCACCACCATGTTCACCACCCTGTTCAGCACCCTGTTCAGCATTGTTCACCACCCTGTATTTACCACCCTGTTCACCACCCTGTTCAGCACTGTGCACCACCCTGTTCACCACCCTGTTCACCACCCTGTTCAGCACTGTTCACCACCCTGTTTACCACTGTTCACCACCATGTTCACCACTGTTCACCACCATGTTCACCACCCTGTTTACCACTGTTCACCACTGTTCACCACCATGTTCACCACCCTGTTCACCACCCTGTTTACCACTGTTCACCACTGTTCACCACCATGTTCAGCACTGTTCACCACCCTGTTTACCACTGTTCACCACCATGTTCACCACCATGTTCACCACCCTGTTCACCACCCTGTTTACCACTGTTCACCACCCTGTTTACCACCCTGTTCACCACCCTGTTCAGCACTGTTCACCACCCTGTTCACCACCCTGTTCACAACCCTGTTCAGCACTGTTCACCACCCTGTTCACCACTGTTCACCACCCTGTTCACCACCCTGTTCAGCACTGTTCACCACCCTGTTTACCACTGTTCACCACCATTTTCACCACCCTGTTTACCACCAAGTTCAGCACTGTTCACCACCCTGTTCACCACCCTGTTCAGCACTGTTCACCACCCTGTTTACCACCCTGTTCACCACCCTGTTCAGCACTGTTCACCACCCTGTTTACAACCCTGTGCACCACCCTGTTTACCACCCTGTTTACCACCCTGTTTACCACTGTTCACCACTGTTCACCACCATGTTCACCACCCTGTTCAGCACTGTTTACCACCCTGTTTACCACTGTTCAACACTGTTCACCACCATGTTCACCACCCTGTTTACCATCCTGTTCACCACCCTGTTTACCACTGTTCACCACCCTGTTTACCTCCCTGTTCACCACCCTGTTTACCACTGTTCACCACCCTGTTTACCACTGTTCACCACCCTATTTACCACCCTGTTCACCACCCTGTTTACCACTGTTCACCACCTTGTTCACCACCCTGTTTACCACCCTGTTCACCACCCTGTTATCCACTGTTCACCACCATGATCACCAACCTGTTCACCACCATGTTCACCACAGTTCACCACCCTGTTCACCACTGTTCACCACCCTGTTCACCACCCTGTTCACCACCATGTTCACCACCCTGTTCACCACTGGTCACCACCCTGTTCACCACTGTTCACCACCCTGTTCACCACCATGTTCATCACCCTGTTTACCACCCTGTTCACCACTGTTCACCACCCTGTTCACCACCATGTTCATCACCCTGTTCACCACCCTGTTCACCGCTGTTCACCACCCTGTTCACCACCATGTTCACCACCCTGTTCACCACTGTTCACCACCCTGTTCACCACCCTGTTCACCACTGTTCACCACCCTGTTCACCACTGTTCACCACTCTGTTCACCACTGTTCACCACCCTGTTCTCCACCCTGTTCACCACCATGTTCACCACCCTGTTCACCACTGTTCACCACCCTGTTCACCACCATGTTCACCACCCTGTCACCACCCTGTTCACCACCCTGTTCTCTACCCTGTTCACCATCCTGTTCACCACCCTGTTCACCACCATGTTCTCCACCCTGTTCACCACTGTTGACCACTGTTCACCATTCTGTTCACCACTGTTCACCACCCTGTTCACCACCCTGTTTACCACCCTGTTCACCACTGTTCACCACCCTATTCACCACCCTGTTCACCACCCTGTTCACCACCATGTTCACCACCCTGTTCACCACCCTGTTCACCACTGTTCACCACCCTGTTCACCACCCTGTTTACCACCCTGTTCACCACTGTTCACCACCATATTCACCACCCTATTCACCACCCTGTTCACCACCCTGTTCACCACTGTTCATCACCCTGTTCACCACCCTGTTCACCACCATGTTCACCACCCTGTCACCACCCTGTTCACCACCCTGTTCACCACCATGTTCACCAACCTGTTCAACACCCTGTTCACCACCATGTTCACCAACCTGTTCACCACCCTGTTCACCACCATGTTCACCAACCTGTTCAACACCCTGTTCACCACCCTGTCACCACCCTGTTCACCCCCATGTTCACCACCCTTCCCACACAGGGTGTGTGTCTGTATGTAGCCTCACTACTTTTATAGCCTCGCTACTGTATAGCCAGTCTTTTTACTGTTGTTTTTTATTTACCTACCTATTGTTCACTTAATACCTTTTTTGCACTAATAGTTAGAGCCTGTAAATAAGCATTTCATTGTAAGGTCTTCACCTGTTGTATTCAGAGCACGTGACAAATAAACTTGGATTTGATTTGATTTGACTGAGCGGCGCTATCATTAAAGTGTAATTGAAATGTGACACCACTCCATTTTAGCAGCTTTCAGTTGGCCAAAGAGAAGATGCTGGGGGAAAGACAGGAGAGGAGGACACGAGGAGAGAGGAGAGGAGAGAGGAGGAAAGGATAGATAACAGGGCTAGGCAGGTATGAATCTACTGTCCTCTGATGGCGTCTCTGGTGGGTGTCAGTAATGAATCCAGTTGTTTGAGACGTCAGGTGAGAACCAGCACTTCCTCTGTCTGCCCTAAAAGTCCTCTGACTCACATGCTGTCTGGGTTGGGGTTTCTGACAGACAGACAGACAGACAGTCCGTGAGGGAGCTAGGAGAATACATTTAGAATGTGTGTGTGTATGTGTGTGTGTAGAGGTCGACCGATTAGGATTTTTCAACACCATACCGATACTTATTATTGGAGGACCAAAAAAGCCGATACCGATAATGACAATTACAACAATACGGAATTAACACTTATTTTATCTTAATGTAAAACATAAATAAAATCAATTTAGCCTCAAATAAATAATGAAACATGTTCAATTTGGTTTAAATAATGCAAAAACAAAGTGTTGGAGAAGAAAGTAAAAATGCAATATGTGCCATGTAAGAAAGCTAACGTTTAAGTTCCTTGCTCAGAACATGAGAACATATGAAAGCTGGTGGTTCCTTTTAACATGAGTCTTCAATATTCCCAGGTAAGAAGTTTTAGGTTGTAGTTATTATGGACTATTTACCTCTATACCATTTGTATTTCATTAACCTTTGACTATTGGATGTTCTTATAGGCACTTTAGTATTGCCAGTGTAACAGTATAGCTTCCGTCCCTCTCCTCGCTCCTCCCTGGAATCGAACCAGCAACACAACGACAACAGCCACCACATCGAAGCAGCGTTACCCATACAGAGCAAGGGAAACAACCACCCCAAGGCTCAGAGCGAGTGAAGTTTGAAACGCTATTAGTGCGTGCTAACTAGCCAGCCATTTCACTTCGGTCACACCAGCCTCATCTCGGGAGTTGATAGGTTTGAAGTCATGAACAGCGCAATGCTTGACTCACAACGAAGAGCTGCTGGCAAAACGCACTAAAGTGCTGTTTGAATGAATGTTTACGCACCTGCTTCTGCCTACCACCGCTCAGTCAGATACTTGTATGCGTGTATGCTCAGTCAGATTATATGCAACACAGGACACGCTAGATAATATTTAGTAATATCATCAACCATGTGTAGTTAACTAGTGATTATGATTGATTGTTTTTTATAAGATAAGTTTAATGCTAGCTACT
>NC_048583.1:51816253-51843753 GCF_013265735.2 Oncorhynchus mykiss | reverse complement strand
CCAGATACCTACTTATGGCTGCTATAAGCAGACGGGATTCAATCGGGATTCAATCAGATCGAGAGTTGTCGACAACCCGCGGTCAGATTGAATCCCGGCAAATTATATTTGTTTACATGTAATGACCATCTGCTACACCCTTGGTAAAATAAATACCACACCAACACATTCAGCAGCAAACCATTTCTGGGTTGTAATAAAGGCCTTGAAAGGTGCAGAATTTGTAGAACACGTGTGATTGATAGATTGATTGATAGAGATGAAACACGTACCTGTAGAACTCTTTCAGCAGGATAACTGTGCTCCAACACTATACCGTTGAGCAATGAATCTAATTGGGCAGAAACATGCAATTACAGCTCCATCATAGCTCATAAGTCAACATCATTATCTACAACAAACCTGGTCTAACAGGGATATCACAAAACACAGTACATAGGAATGAGTTAGTAGATAGATCTAAAGTGACAGACATGTTGGACACAATGTGTTCGCAGAGGTCATTTTGGACTAGCCAGTCATTAAGATGTACCGGAATATTGTGAATTAATATGAGTTAATATCTGGTCATTTCAGGTAAGACATAAAGAACATATCATCTGGGACTGGAGACATCTGGGGCCCATAGTGAGAGTTAGTGACACCATGTTCAGCTAGACCATGTCTTTGTGAGGATGTCCATATCATAGAAATAGAATGAATAGAGCGGTCTTGGAACCTCTAACCCTGGCAATTTCACTGGTAAACTCATGGGTACACTCGCAGTGGCTGCCTGGTATTGTGATTCAATACTTTCCATGGTAATGTAGGATTGTTGGGTACACTTCCTGGTTTTACTTCCTTTACTTACTTCCAACTCTGCTCTTATTTGTACACTCGAAATGGCCGCCATTCCACCCAGTATGCCATCATTGACTTGAATGGCTATAGATGCGGTAAAGAGGCCAATGAAACGTAGACCGTGGGGGATAGGAGAAGGACGCTAGATTGGTGCACATTAAATATATTTGATCTATCAAAGTGGAAATTTGTCAAATCCGGCATGACTGATGTATTGTAACAGGGCCACAATGTTGTTACTGAAGTCCAATTTAGATATTTTAGGCTGTTTTCGCTGCAAAAAAAATAGAAGTTGTTCCTTTTCAGATTTAGAAAAAGTGACTGCTAAATGCTAACGTTCGTATCAGCTGGTAGCATAGCTAGCACAGAGAAATCTGTGGTGGTAGTCAATGTATTTTTTTAACTGTATTGCAGTTGATTGGTGACAATGACATGAACATGCTTTTGGGTTGACATCCATGCAAGCATTAAACACCGATTTTTTACCTCAACATAGTGTGAAATACACAAGTCTAAATATAGGCCAATTATTTTGTGGGCAATGAGGTGATTCGAGATCTTTCCACCACAACGTCTTGCCCCCAAGCGTTTCCATTGCATTTCCATTGTTTTGGTCAAGTTCTATTGACCTCTTTAACACATCTACTGTCATGTATTGTCATGTTGTGTCTTTCTGTCCTTTCCTTTCACCCTGTCTCCCTCTGCTGGTCGTATTAGGTTACCTTTTCTCCCCCGCTTTCCCCCAGCTGTTCCTTGTCTCCTCCTGACTACCTCGTCACCCCGTTTCCCACCTGTTCCCTTTTTCCCTCTGATTAGTCCCCTATATCTCTCTCTGTTTTTGTTCCTGTCCTTGTCGGATTCTTGTTTGTTGTGTTTCATGCCTGAGCCAGACTATCGTCATGTTTGCTGTAACCTTGTCCTGTCCTGTCGGAATCTGCCGGTCTATCTGAGCCTACCTATGTTTGGTTATTAAAGAAGCTCTGTTTAAGTTAGTTCGCTTTTGGGTCCTCATTCACTCACCGTAACAGAAGAATCCGACCAAGAATGGACCCAGCGACTTCGGATCCTCTCCACTCAGCCGTCGAGATCCAGGGAGCGATGCTAGGCAGACACGAGCAGGAATTGTCTGCTGCTCGACATGCCGTTGAGACCCTGGCCACCCAAGTCTCCAACCTCACAGAACAGGTTCACCATCTCCGCCTCGATCCACCGGCCACTTCCAGGGCTTTCGAATCTCCGGAGCCCAGAATCAATAACCCGCCGTGTTACTCTGGGGAGCCCACTGAATGCCGCTCGTTCCTCACCCAGTGTGATATTGTGTTTTCTCTCCAGCCCAACACTTACGCCAGGAGCACTGCTCGTGTCGCCTACGTCATATCTCTCCTTACTGGACGGGCTCGTGAGTGGGGCACGGCAATCTGGGAGGCAAGGGCTGAGTGTACTAACCAGTATCAGGACTTTAAGGAGGAGATGATACGGGTTTTTGATCGATCTGTTTTTGGGGAGGAGGCTTCCAGGGCCCTGTCTTCCCTATGTCAAGGCAATCGATCCATAACAGACTACTCTATTGAGTTTCGCACTCTTGCTGCCTCCAGTGGCTGGAACGAGCCGGCTTTGCTCGCTCGTCTTCTGGAGGGTCTCCGCGCAGAGGTAAAGGATGAGATTCTCTCCCGGGAGGTTCCTTCCAGCGTGGATTCCTTGATTGAACTCGCTATTCGCATTGAGCGACGGGTTGATCTTCGTCACCGAGCTCGTGGAAAGGAGCTCGCATTCTCCGTTGCCCCCCTCTCCGCATCACTACCATCTTCCTCTGCCGGCTCGGGAGCTGAGCCTATGCAGCTGGGAGGTATCCGCATCTCGACTAAGGAGAGGGAACGGAGAATCACCAACCGCCTCTGTCTCTATTGCGGTTCTGCTGGTCATTTTGTCACTTCATGTCCAGTAAAAGGCCAGAGCTCATCAGTAAGCGGAGGGCTACTGGTGAGCGCTACTACTCCTGTCTCTCCTTCAAGATCCTGCACTACCTTGTCGGTCCATCTACGCTGGACCGGTTCGTCAGCTTCCTGCAGTGCCTTAATAGACTCTGGGGCGGAGGGCTGTTTTATGGACGAGACCTGGGCTCGGGAACATGACATTCCTCTCAGACAGTTAAGGGAGTCCACGGCCTTGTTCGCCCTGGATGGTAGTCCTCTCCCCAGGATTCAGCGTGAGACGCTACCTTTAACCCTCACTGTTTCTGGTAATCATAGCGAAACCATTTCTTTTTTGATTTTTCGTTCACCTTTTACACCTGTTGTTTTGGGCCATCCCTGGCTAGTTTGTCATAATCCTTCCATTAATTGGTCTAGTAATTCTATCCTCTCCTGGAACGTCTCTTGTCATGTGAAATGTTTAATGTCTGCTATCCCTCCTGTTTCCTCTGTCTCTTCTTCACAGGAGGAGCCTGGTGATTTGACAGGGGTGCCGGAGGAATATCACGATCTGCGCACGGTGTTCAGTCGGTCCAGGGCCACCTCTCTTCCTCCACACCGGTCGTATGATTGTAGTATTGATCTCCTTCCGGGAACCACTCCCCCCCGGGGTAGACTATACTCTCTGTCGGCTCCCGAACGTAAGGCTCTCGAGGATTATTTGTCTGTAGCTCTTGCCGCCGGTACCATAGTCCCCTCCTCCTCTCCCGCCGGAGCGGGGTTTTTTTTTGTCAAGAAGAAGGACGGGTCTCTGCGCCCCTGCATAGATTATCGAGGGCTGAATGACATAACAGTTAAGAATCGTTATCCGCTTCCTCTTATGTCTTCAGCCTTCGAGATCCTGCAGGGAGCCAGGTTTTTCACTAAGTTGGACCTTCGTAACGCTTACCATCTCGTGCGCATCAGGGAGGGGGACGAGTGGAAGACGGCGTTTAACACTCCGTTAGGGCACTTTGAATACCGGGTTCTTCCTTTCGGCCTCGCTAACGCTCCAGCTGTCTTTCAGGCATTAGTCAATGATGTCCTGAGAGACATGCTGAACATCTTTGTTTTCGTTTACCTTGACGATATCCTGATTTTTTCACCGTCACTCCAGATTCATCTTCAGCACGTTCGACGTGTCCTCCAGCGCCTTTTAGAGAATTGTCTTTTTGTGAAGGCTGAGAAGTGCACTTTTCATGCCTCCTCCGTCACATTTCTCGGTTCTGTTATTTCCGCTGAAGGCATTAAGATGGATCCCGCTAAGGTCCAAGCTGTCATTGATTGGCCCGCCCCTAAGTCACGCGTCGAGCTGCAGCGCTTTCTCGGCTTCGCGAACTTCTATCGTCGTTTCATCCGTAATTTCGGTCAGGTGGCAGCTCCTCTCACAGCCCTTACTTCTGTCAAGACGTGCTTTAAGTGGTCCGTTTCCGCCCAGGGAGCTTTTGATCTCCTCAAGAATCGTTTTACATCCGCTCCTATCCTTGTTACACCTGACGTCTCTAGACAGTTCGTTGTCGAGGTTGACGCGTCAGAGGTGGGCGTGGGAGCCATTCTTTCTCAGCGCTCCCTCTCTGACGACAAGGTCCACCCATGCGCGTATTTTTCTCATCGCCTGTCCCCGTCGGAACGTAACTATGATGTGGGAAACCGCGAACTGCTCGCCATCCGGTTAGCCCTAGGCGAATGGCGACAGTGGTTGGAGGGGGCGACCGTTCCTTTTGTCGTTTGGACTGACCATAGGAACCTTGAGTACATCCGTTCTGCCAAACGACTTAATGCGCGTCAGGCGCGTTGGGCGCTGTTTTTCGCTCGTTTCGAGTTCGTGATTTCTTATCGTCCGGGCTCTAAGAACACCAAGCCTGATGCTTTATCTCGTCTCTTTAGTTCTTCAGTAGCCTCCACTGACCCCGAGGGGATTCTCCCTGAGGGGCGTGTTGTCGGGTTGACTGTCTGGGGAATTGAGAGGCAGGTAAAGCAAGCGCTCACTCACACTCCGTCGCCGCGCGCTTGTCCTAGGAACCTTCTTTTCGTTCCCGTTCCTACTCGTCTGGCCGTTCTTCAGTGGGCTCACTCTGCCAAGTTAGCCGGCCACCCTGGCGTTCGGGGTACGCTTGCTTCCATTCGCCAGCGTTTTTGGTGGCCCACCCGGGAGCATGACACGCGTCGTTTCGTGGCTGCTTGTTCGGTCTGCGCGCAGACTAAGTCCGGTAACTCCCCTCCTGCCGGCCGTCTCAGGCCGCTTCCCATTCCCTCTCGACCGTGGTCTCACATCGCCTTAGATTTTGTCACCGGACTGCCTTCGTCAGCGGGGAAGACTGTTATTCTTACGGTTGTCGATAGGTTCTCTAAGGCGGCTCATTTCATTCCCCTTGCTAAGCTTCCTTCTGCTAAAGAGACGGCACAAATCATCATCGAGAATGTTTTCAGAATTCATGGCCTTCCGTCAGACGTCGTTTCGGACAGAGGTCCGCAATTCACGTCTCAATTTTGGAGGGAGTTTTGCCGTTTGATTGGGGCTTCCGTCAGTCTCTCTTCCGGCTTTCACCCCCAGTCTAACGGTCAAGCAGAACGGGCCAATCAGACTATTGGTCGCATCTTACGCAGTCTTTCTTTTCGCAACCCTGCGTCTTGGTCAGAACAGCTCCCCTGGGCAGAATACGCCCACAACTCGCTTCCTTCGTCTGCGACCGGGCTATCTCCTTTTCAGAGTAGCCTCGGGTACCAGCCTCCGCTGTTCTCATCTCAGTTCGCCGAGTCCAGCGTCCCCTCCGCTCAGGCTTTTGTCCAACGTTGCGAGCGCACCTGGAAGAGGGTCAGGTCTGCACTTTGCCGTTATAGGACGCAGACTGTGAGGGCTGCTAATAAGCGTAGAACTAAGAGTCCTAGATATTGTCGCGGTCAGAGAGTTTGGCTCTCCACTCAGAACCTTCCCCTTAAGACGGCTTCTCGCAAGTTGACCCCGCGGTTCATTGGTCCGTTCCGTATTTCTCGGGTCATTAATCCTGTCGCAGTTCGACTTCTTCTTCCGCGATACCTTCGTCGCGTCCACCCGGTCTTCCATGTCTCTTGTATTAAGCCCGTTCTTCGCGCCCCCGCTCGTCTTCCCCCCCCCCCCCCCATCCTTGTCGAGGGCGCACCCATCTACAGGGTCCGCAGGATTTTGGACATGCGTCCTCGGGGCCGTGGTCACCAGTACCTCGTTGATTGGGAGGGGTACGGTCCTGAGGAGAGGAGTTGGGTTCCCTCTCGGGACGTGCTGGACCGTGCGCTGATCGAGGATTTCCTCCGTTGCCGCCAGGTTTCCTCCTCGAGTGCGCCAGGAGGCGCTCGGTGAGTGGGGGGGTACTGTCATGTATTGTCATGTTGTGTCTTTCTGTCCTTTCCTTTCACCCTGTCTCCCTCTGCTGGTCGTATTAGGTTACCTTTTCTCCCCCGCTTTCCCCCAGCTGTTCCTTGTCTCCTCCTGACTACCTCGTCACCCCGTTTCCCACCTGTTCCCTTTTTCCCTCTGATTAGTCCCCTATATCTCTCTCTGTTTTTGTTCCTGTCCTTGTCGGATTCTTGTTTGTTGTGTTTCATGCCTGAGCCAGACTATCGTCATGTTTGCTGTAACCTTGTCCTGTCCTGTCGGAATCTGCCGGTCTATCTGAGCCTACCTATGTTTGGTTATTAAAGAAGCTCTGTTTAAGTTAGTTCGCTTTTGGGTCCTCATTCACTCACCGTAACATCTACGTCCATTCTATTTATTCTGTTTATATGGTCCAGATACAGTGCCTTTGGAAAGTATTCAGAACACTTGACTTTTTCAACATTTTGTTACGTTACAGCCTTATTCTAAAATGGATTAAATAAAAACTATTCCTCAGCAATCTACACACAATAACCCTAAAATGACAAAGTGAAAACAGGTTTTTAGAGATTTTTAAAAAAGATATATAAACAAAAAAGACCTTATTTACATAAGTATTCAGACCCTTTGCTATGAGACTCGAAATTGAGCTCAGGTGCATTCTGTTTCCATTGATCATCCTTGAGATCTACAACTTGATTGGAGTCCACCTGTGGTAAATTTAATTGATTGGACATGATCTGTCAACTGTGTGACTTGTCTATGTACCAGTCCTTTTTGGTAGAGTGGCCAGATGGAAGCCACTCTTCAGTAAAAGCCACATGACAGCCTGCCATCTAAAGATTCTCAGACCATGAGAACCAAGATTCTCTGGTCTGATGAAACCAAGATGGAACTCTTTGGACTGAATGCCAAGCATCACATCTGGAGGAAACCTGGCACCATCACTACGGTGAAGCATAGGGGTGGCAGCATCTTACTGTTGGGATGTTTTTTATTTGACCTTTATTTAACTTCTCTAGGGTAGGGGGCAGCATTTGGATGAAAAGCATGCCCAAATTAAACTGCCTTCTACTCAGGCCCAGAAGATAGGATATGCATATAATTAGTAGATTTGGATAGAAAAATGGTTAAAAATAATGTCTGTGAGTATAACAGAACTGATTTGGCAGGCAAATACCTGAGAAAAATCCATTCAGGAAGTAGGATTATTTGTTCTTGTTGTAGTTTTCTATTCAATGCCATTACAGTATCCATTGACTTAGGACTCAAATTGCAGTTCTTATGCCTTCCACTAATGTCAACAGTCTTTAGAATTTGTTTCAGACTTGTATTCTGAAAAATGAGAGAGTAAGAGCAGTCTGAATGAGTGGACCCTGCCGTGTCACAGAGCTTTTTCATGTGCGCGCCCGAGAGAGTGCCTTTCTTGTTTACCTTTTATATTGACAACGTTATTGTCCGGTTGAAATATTATTGATTTATTTAGGCTAAAAACAACCTGAGGATTGAATATAAACATCGTTTGACATGTTTCTAGGAACTTTACGGATACAATTTAGATTTTTTTGTCTGCCTGTTGTGACTGCGTTTGAGCCTGTGGATTACTGAAGAAAACGCTCGAACAAAACTGAGGTTTTCGGATATAAAGAGAGACTTTATCGAACAAAAGGAACATTTATTGAATAAATGAATGTTTTCTGAGTGCAAACATATGAAGATCATCAAAGGTAAGTGATTAATTTTATCTCTATTTCTGACTTGTGTAACTCTTCTCCTTGGCTGGTTACTGTTTGTAATGATTTGTCTGCTGGGCTATGTTCTCAAATAATTGTAAGGTATGGTTTCGCCGTAAAGCATTTTTAAAATCTGACACGACTTCACAAGAAGTTAATCTTTAAGCCTATGTAAAATAGTTGAATCTTTTCTGAATTTTTATAATGAGTATTTCTGTATTTGAATTTGGCGCTCTGCAATATCACTGGATATTGGCCAGGTGGGACGCTAGCGTCCCACATACCCTAGAGAGGTTAACTAGGCAAGTCAGTTAAAAACAAATTCTTATTTACAATAACGGCCGAGGAACAGTGGGTTAACTGTCTTGTTCAGGGGCAGAATGACAGATTTTTATCCTGTCAGCTCTGGGATTTGATCTAGCAACTTTCCCGAACCACTAGGCTTCTCTAATCACCAACGCTCTAACCACTAGGCTACCTGCTGCCCCAGGGGACTGGGAGACTAGTCAGGATCGAAAAAAAAGATGAACAGAGCAAAGCACAGAGAGATCCTTAATGAAAACCTGCTTCAGAGCACCACCTCAGACTGGGTTGAAGGTTCACCATCCAACAGGAAAACGTGGCTTCAGGACAAGTCTCTGATTGTCTTTGAGTGGCCCAGGTCGACTTGAATTAGTTCGGACTCGATTGGATCTGTGGAGAGACCTGAAAATAGCTGTGCAGCAGAGCTCCCTATCCAACCTGACAGAGCTTGAGAGGATCCGCAGAGAGGAATGTGAGAAACTCCCTAAATACAGGTGTGCCAAGATTGTAGCATCCTACCCAAGAAGACTTGAGGCTGTATTCGCTGCCAAAGGTGTTTCAACAAAGTACTGACTAAAGTGTCTGAATACTTATATAAATGTGATATTTCATTTTAATTTAATTATTTATTTTTAATAAATTTGCAAACATTTTTACAAATCTGTTTTTGCTTTGTCATTTAATCAATTTTAGAATAGGGCTGTTACTTAACAAAATGTGAAAAAAGTGAAGGGGTCTGAATACTTTCCGAATGCACTGTACCTGCAATGTGGCTCACACTGTAATATACAATGGCCCAGAAGAATTTGCTTATGGCTTTATCTTAATGTAGGCCCCGGTGTGTGTTTGTGTTTGTGCGTGCATGCATGCGTGTGTGTGTTTTTTCCACTCTGTAATGCCCGGTCGCAGGGCAGCCTCTGACCCCTGGTGACTCGGTCTACATCTTTCCCTTTTAGGCTTCCTTATTGGTTTTCCATCCCTTCATTCCATCCCTCGTTTCTCTCCCTCCGCTCCATCACTCCCCCTGATTGAAACTCCTGCCTTCCTTCCTCCAGGTGACAGAGCTTTGCCAATTAAAGACCAATCCAATTGCCTGTCTCTGGTAAGGCTGAGGAGTGTGTGTGTGCATCTTGAGTGTGTGTGTGTGCATGTGTTTAAATGTGTATGACTGTATCTGTGTGTGTGTGTGCGTGCGTGCGTGCGTGCGTGCGTGCGTGTGTGTGTGTGTGTGTGTGTGTGTGTGTGTGTGTGTGTGTGTGTGTGTGTGTGTGTGTGTGTGTGTGTGTGTGTGTGTGTGTGAGTGATCTGGGCAGTTGGTGCAGTGAGAGTTATTTCACAGTCCATTAAGGACCTTATGTTGACCCTGTGACCTCTGAGCCAACAACACTGAAACTATCATCATCACAATGGAAGGCCCGGGCTCCGCTTGACATGACAATGCCACCAGGAAATCCCAAGTTAGGGAGAGCTAGGAGACAGAAAAAAAGAAAGAGAAGAAAAAGTAACAAGCGCTACTTTTGAAAGCGCCAGTCTTGGTGAAGCTTGGGGGATTGATTTCACAAGGGAAGTGTAATTTGTATCATTATCATTCAGCCAAGGCACAGGACAATACGTGTAGGCATGCAAAGAGGGCATGCTGCTGACAGGGACGTGATTTTTGGGGGTAGGAGAGAATCTGATTCAATTATGTAGAGAGCAAAAGCTGGTAGAAGCTGAAGGTGCCTGAGTGTGTAAATAGGAAAGTCGTGTGTGTTCCTGTGTGTGTGTGTGTGCGTGTGTGTGTGTGTGTGTGTGTGTGTGTGCGTGCGTGCGTGTGCGTGTGCGTGTGTGTTTGTTTAGCTTTGACAGATGAAGCTATCATTCTCTAGGGGAGGACTTGGTCACTAGAGATGTCCTGCTGTAGTAATAGATACTGTCAATAATTACCTCTGGAAATGACAGCACAAGTATTAACGATAATGTTGGACTGCATATCGAAAAATACATAAAAATATTTTAATATTCTATAAAATAATGGTAGAAAGGAAATAACCTATGTTTTATTGTAGTTTCACAATAAAACCATCACAGTCATTATAATTCATATGATCGTATTATGATTATTATGTTTATGTTTATGTATAATTTAGAATTTTATTTTACATCATTACTATTGTTGTTATTTTCATTCCTGTCATTATCTGTCCTATCATATTATTATTTATTTTTTTCAGATTATTGCTGCTATTATTATTATTATTAATACATTTGGACGTTGATCAAATTAGCATAGTCATGTTTTTATACCCTATCAATGTCACTAGTCTTATACGCTTATTTGCTAAATATAAAATGCATATTGTATTTACATAATTTTCCATGGGAACAATGCATACAGAAAATGGACGTTTGCGTGTGCATGTGTGTGTTTGTGTGTGTGCCCTTGCTTGTGTGTGTGCGTGCGTGCTTGCATGTGTGGGTGTGTGTGTGTGCATGCGTGCGTCCATCTGTGTGTTTTGTGTGTATGTAGTGAGCTTGTGTGTGTGTGTGTGCCTGCTTGCATATGCGTGTGTTTTTGTGTCATGTGCCCAAACCCATGTCATAATTACTCTAGTCAGAGTTAATTCAAATGAAATGAGGTTATGAAAATGACAGGCCAAACTCAAGGACTAATTAACCCACAATCACTAGTCTAAGGGAACGTAAAGTCTTCTCCTCTCTAATGTTTCATGTTTCATTTCAAAAGGTTATCAAATTCTTCTGAAACATTCCTTGGGTTTTAATATTAAGCTAAATATGATATTTGATATAAGAAATAAGGAGAACTCATATATATAGCAAAAATATTCCTTAAACGTTTGCATCTATAAGTATGATTTTGTTGTGTTGATTCTTTGTTGTTCAATTCTCATTTTCAACATTGAAGCAAAAGGAGAAGGGACATGACTAATTCAGGAACATTAAAATGGTACTATAAAAAGTAACTGTTCAGACAAATCAACCTAATGTTAAAATAACTACAGAGACAATCATTAAACTGTGATTAAAAACTATCAGGTGATATACACTTATAAAAAATGCTTTTAACTAATAAAGTTACTTTGGTCAATACTATGGGTAACACACAAAAATAATACTACTAATAATACTGATAATAATAATTACATCTAAATAATGTGAGCAGGAGTTTTAATAATCATCATTACAAGCAGTTGTACTTTCACAGTTTTCTAGAAACACGTGTTAAGGACATTACAATCAGTTTTCTAGAAACACGTGATAAGGACATTACAATCAGTTTTCTAGAAACACGTGATAAGGACATTACAATCAGTTTTCTAGAAACACGTGATAAGGACATTACAATCAGTTTTCTAGAAACACGTGATAAGGACATTACAATGACATAATCAAGAAACAGGTCAACATATGCAACACTGTCAGGCTTTCACATGAACTCTGTCTCTAACAATAATATGTATTTTCAGCTCAACATTGAAAATCAGAATCTCATTTTAATGCTACCTGTCTCTGTCATTTTAATTTCCTCCCTCTACAGTAATTAATTAATTTATCTTTCTATCTTTCTATCTGTTTATCCACTTATTTAGTTATCGGTGAGGCGCTATCCGTGATCCTCACCTTAGCCTGCTGTCCACACTGCCTGTATGGCAGTCGATTGGCAGGCCTGATGGCTGTATACACCGCTAGCAAGACAACTTGGGTCTGGAGATGAGACTGGGACTGGGCCTGGAGATGATGCTGGTACTGGGGCTGGTACTGGGGCTGGTACTGGGGCTGGGACGGGGCCTGGAGATGAGGCTGGGACTGGGGCTGGAGATGATGCTGGGACTGGGGCTGGAGATGAGGCTGGGACTGGGGCTGGAGATGAGGTTTTGGATTAGGCCTGGAGATGAGGCTGGTACTGGGGCTGGAGATGAGGCTGGGACTGGGGCTGGAGATGAGGCAGGGATTGGGGCTTGAGATGAGGCAGGGACTGGGGCTAGAGATGAGACTGGGACTGGGGCTGGAGATGAGGTTGGGACTAGGCCTGGAGATGAGGCTGGGACTGGGGCTGGAGATGAGGCTGGGATTGGGGCTTGAGATGAGGCAGGGACTGGGGCTGGAGATGAGGCTGGGACTGGGGCTGGAGATGAGGTTGGGACTAGGCCTGGAGATGAGGCTGGGACTGGGGCTGGAGATGAGGCTGTGATTGGGGCTTGAGATGAGGCAGGGACTGGGGCTGGAGATGAGGCTGGGATTGAGGCTTGAGATGAGGCAGGGACTGGGGCTGGAGATGAGGGTGGGACTGGGGCTGGAGATGAGGCTGGGACTGGGGCTGGAGATGAGGCTGGGACTGGGGCTGGAGATGAGGCTGGGATTGGGGCTTGAGATGAGGCAGGGACTGGGGCTGGAGATGAGGCTGGGACTGGGGCTGGAGATGAGGCTGGGATTGGGGCTTGAGATGAGGCAGGGACTGGGGCTGGAACTGAGGCTGGGATTGAGGCTTGAGATGAGGCAGGGACTGGGGCTGGAGATGAGGCTGGGACTGGGGCTGGAGATGAGGTTGGGACTAGGCCTGGAGATGAGGCTGGGACTGGGGCTGGAGATGAGGCTGGTACTGGGGCTGGAGATGAGGCTGGGACTGGGGCTGGAGATGAGGCTGGTACTGGGGCTGGAGATGAGGTTGGGACTAGGCCTGGAGATGAGGCTGGGACTGGGGCTGGAGATGAGGCAGGGACTGGGGCTGGAGATGAGGCTGGGACTGGGGCTGGAGATGAGGTTGGGACTAGGCCTGGAGATGAGGCTGGGACTGGGGCTTGAGATGAGGCAGGGACTGGGGCTGGAGATGAGGCTGGGACTGGGGCTGGAGATGAGGCTGGGATTGGGGCTTGAGATGAGGCAGGGACTGGGGCTGGAGATGAGGCTGGGACTGGGGCTGGAGATGAGGTTGGGACTAGGCCTGGAGATGAGGCTGGGACTGGGGCTGGAGATGAGGCTGGTACTGGGGCTGGAGATGAGGCTGGGATTGGGGCTTGAGATGAGGCAGGGACTGGGGCTGGAGATGAGGCTGGGACTGGGGCTGGAGATGAGGCTGGGACTGGGGCTGGAGATGAGGCTGGTACTGGGGCTGGAGATGAGGCTGGGATTGGGGCTGGAGATGAGGCTGGGGCTGGGGTATGGGCTGGAGCTGCGGTATGGGGCTGGGTTATGGGGTATGGGGCTGGGTTATGTGGTGGGGTATGGGGCTGGGTTATGTAGTTGGGTATGGGGCTGGGTAATGGGGTATGGGGCTGGGGTATGGGCTGAGGTATGGGGTTGGGTTATAGGGCTGGGGTATGGGGCTGGGTTCGGGGCTGGGAACTAGGGCTAGGGCTGGCATATAGGTCTGGGTCAGGGGCTGGGGTTTAGGGCTGGGGCTGGGGCTGAGAGGTATGGGATTGGGGTCAGGGCTGGAACCAGAGGAAGGGGATGGGCGACAGCAGCATCCCCAGATGGAGGCAGTGAATCTGGGTTGGCGATGTGTCTGTCTCCCCCTCTCGTCCCTGGGCCTGGAGGTGTTGAAATACAGCCGTCTGTCTGTTTGGCAGGAAGAGTCTGTCTGGGTGCGAGTGACTGTCTGGGAGCGAATGACAGGAAGGGCATTCAGGGAGGAAGAAAAAAAGAATACCTCTTTCTCTCTCTCTCTGTCTCTGTTTGTCAATGTCTTTCTCTCTCTCTCTTTCCCTTTCTTTCCCCTCTTTACAGCCCCGTCAACAGTTTTACTGTAGGAACCACCAAAGTAGTTTTAGACGCGGGAGGAAAACAATAAAAAACTTGAATCGACCCCAAACATCACCTTATCCCTCCCTCCCCCTCTTCCAATCCCCAAACTACACACCAGCTACCCTCCCTCCCGGAATGCTTCTCCATCCTCTCTCCCCTTCACCTCCTTCCCAGAGGGTGGGGAGACAGATGGGGGGGGGGGGGGGGGGGGGTTGTGAAATTGATATCCCTGGTCGTCCCTGTCCCGGGCAATATGTTGCCTTTCTGGGACTTATCACAGTGATTGATGGGAGGGGGCCACACCAACAGGGACCCCTGCCTTAATCAACCACACATACCCTCAACAAATTGGACAGTGGTGGACTAACAAGTAAGATACTGCCGCTCACACACACACACACACACACACACACACACACACACACACACACACACACACACACACACACACACACACACACACACACACACACACACACACACACACACACACACACCCCCCTCCCTCTGCTGGTAGACACACATGCACACTTGCTTGCTCACACACTTAGTCACACACACACACCCCTCCCTCTGCTGGTAGACACACGCACACAACGAGTCTAAAAGTTTTCCTCGGAAGACCTCTGAAAGCAGTCTGGAGGAGGAGTAAGGAATCGAACAAGACAAGAGATGGCAGTAAGGGAACAGGAGAGAGAGAAGGGCTGGGGTATATTTGAAATGTCTTTATTCTTTTGAAACATTTGAGTGTAATGTTTACTGTTAATATTTTATTGTTTATTTCACTTTTGTTTATTATCTATTTCAAATGCTTTGACAATGTAAACATATGTTTCCCATGCCAATAAAGCCCCTAAATTGAAATTAGATTGAATTGAGAGAGGGAGGGGGGTGAGAGGGAGGGAGGGGATACACTGGAGATTTGATTCATTGTGTTTTATCTTTTATTTCACAAAATATGATTTTGTTATGCAAACGTAATTTCTTAAATGTCTAATGCAACCCTTTTATCTCAATATCAAAGCTTTTTTTCTGGGTAACAATGAAGTCTCTTAGTGTGATTGTTTTCAATTGAAATGGTCAAAAAGGAACAAAAATAGATTCATAGCAAAGAGCAAGCTTGAAGTTGTATTAGTAGTATGTACGGGATAAGCATGATATACTGTACATCGTCTAACAAAATGCTTACTTCCAGCTTCCTTCTCGACAATGCAAAAACAATAAGAAAAAATAAAAGATACGAATATGAATATAAAGTAAATGGCTCAGTAGAATATAATAAACATTTTAGCATAAGTACTGTTTGGGAGTGGTCTGAGTGGGGAGGGGAACATGGAACATTAGCTGTTATTGGCAGAGAGGTTTTGTACGCTCTTTCTTATTGGTCTATTACAGTTTTTTTCGATTGCTAAACGACAGTGGGCACAACTGGAGTCACATGTGCAAAACTCTAACTACAGTCTGCACTACCAACAGTCACCTGAGCTAAACAGTTCACATCACCTGCAAAACTCATTCCAAGCAACACAACTCTTAACACATGGCTCAAAACACGCTCAGTGCATCCAAACACTATGCGCAACCCTCACTGAGATAACACACACTGTCACTCAGAACACACTGAGAGTAAAAACACTAGCATCAAACACCAATACAGAAAATACAAACTTTTCATCTTTATAGTTTGAACAATTTCAGTGACTTCATACAAAGTAATATTTTCTTCAAAGAAAAGAGGGACATTATTTCACATGATTTATTAACATTTTTAGAACATAACAATTCTTTAAGGTAAATGAAAATTAGCAGTTTGCTTCAATAGTCTGTAGTAATGTACGGAATTACAGTAATGAGAAAAAAAAGATAGAAACTAAAAGTACATACTGTAATTCGAACAAATAATTGAGGGGCTAATCCTGCCTCTCTCTAGCATCAGGCCACAGGTTTTCTTCAACATCACATCTAATGTTTTCTCTTGCCATGCACCTGGGGAAGAACCTTCTGGAGTGCCTTATCCATCCCTGGCAGTCCTCTGGACTCGTGTCCTCACATCCGGCACACATGGCTTCCAAAAGAGACATTTGGTCATGTGGGTGGTGACACTTTCCACCTCCAGGCAGAGAAAAACTCCTCTATTGGGTTGAGGAAGGGTGAATATGCAGGCAGGTACAAAACCATAAATCTGTGATGTGCTGCAAACCAATCTGTGACAGCTGCAGAGTGGTGAAAAGCAACGTTATCGCAAACTATGACAAAAACTTGGGGGTTTCTTACTGGCTCCCCCTGTTCTGCTGGCACTAGCTGAGCATAGAGCTGTTCTAGGAAAGCTATAAGCCTTTCTGTGTTGTATGGGCCAATGAGTGGTGTGTTGAGAAGCAAACCATCATTGGCCATTGCAGCACACATGGTGATATTTCCCCCCCTTTGGCCTGGAACCTCCACAGTGGCCCTTTGACCTATAATATTCCTTCCTCTGCGCCATGTTTTGGCAAGGTTAAATCCAGCTTCATCGATAAAAACAAATGAATGTGGTCTTTCCAGTGCTTCCACCTCCATTACTCTCTGAAAAACAGTAAGTGCACAGTTTTACTGTAGAAATGCTAGTGTTTTTTTTTACTGTAAATATTTTGTATAGCTGTGTACGTAACCTCAGACGTCTTACCTGGACATATTGGTATCTTTGCTCTTTTACCCGTTCACTGTTTCTCTCGAACGGTACAGTGTATAACTGTTTCATTGTAACTTGGTGTTTCTTTAGGACTCGAGCAATAGTTGTTGTGCTGACAGAATGAACATTTTCAAATATATCATTATCAGCCAGCACTCTATCTTGAATCTCCCGCAGTTTTATTGCATTGTTGACAACAACCATGTCAACAATAGCATTTTCCTGCACATCTGAAAATATTTTTCATCTTTCCCCTGTTGGGGGCAGCCTTTGGGTCCTGTTGTAAATATATATTTTACATTCAAACTTACTGTAATATATATCTGTGTAAATATTCTATAATTGCAATACAAAATAGATTCCTGTAATGTTTTCATTTACTGTAAGGATGTAACTCTCACCTGTTTGCATGATGGAAAATTCGCATTACTGATGCCACTGTGGATCTTTGCAGATTGGGTTGCACCCTCAACCCTGCCTCTCTCAATGAGATACCATGGTTCACGACATGGTCTATAAGTGTAGCCCTTATTTCATCTGAAATAACAGCTCTTTGTCTTCTTTGTCTTCCTCCACGCATCCGCCCTCTCCCTGCCACCCTTCTCCCTCCACGAACCCATCTTCCTTGTTCCATTTCCAAAATTAGTCTTTCTGAGCTCTACCTATATATACTGTAATATGTGTGTGTGTTCACTAACAAGTCTAAAACAAGACACCTGCTTAGCCTTTCAGCTGAAATTGCAATCAGCAGTGTTTGAAAGGCACAAGGCTGAAATCTATTTCGTTTTGAATGTGTGGTTCACAGTTTTGACAGCAGTGTGTTAGCATTTGAACAAAGTGCTGTAAATCCACAGTGTTGTGCAGGTTGTGGTTAAAGTCATGGGATAAGTGTGTAGAGTTTTGAAAACTGTGTTCAAGCAATGAAAAACGAACTAGAGTTTGGTCCACATAAACTGTTGCTGTGCAGACTGTAGTTAGAGTTTTGCACATGTGACTCCAGTTGTGTCCACTGTCGTTTAGCAATCGAAAAAAACTGTAACTAATTTAACACATCGTGATGTCACCATGGATGACCAAAACTCAATCCCACCAAAACAGGCAGTCTTTTCAAGCATCTCTTACACTAAAAGGGCATTATCATAAATTTCACAATTTCACAGTATTATTCCAACCTCATAGTGTGGAAATATATATAAAACACCGACAATAAATGTGTTTTTTTCACTGCACTGGACCTTTAATGTTATAAAACATTGGATACTAGTGTTGACAATTAAAAACAACTAATTTGAAAACAATTTGGTTCTGAGAAGTGGAATTGTGTTCGATTTATCTGAAATATATGTGATTGGCTAGTAATCTTAAGGGGATACGCATTGGAATCAAATTCTTATCTTCATAATTTCATTTTTTAAACATAATATTTTCAGTAAAATTAAAAAATAACATATTTGCTCATCTTGATTTTTAATAATTTTTTTCTCATATTTCTGTCATTTTGCCCTGCTTTCTCATGGACTATAATCTCAATTTTTCAATGTTCAGTTATGTAAAAATAATGTCTCATGTTTATTTATTTATTTTACTAGAACATTATAATAATCCACATGCACTGAGTGTACAAAACATTAGGAGCACGTGTTATTTTCATGACATAGACTGACCAGATGACAGCTAGTCTTACTGGGGTCCGACATGTAACGAAAAATACATTACAGACAAAAGACTTTACAATTTACACTGAACAAAAATATAAATGCAACATGAAACAATTTCAAAGATTTTACTGAGTAAAGGTTCATATTAGGAAATCAGTCAATTGAAAGCAATTAATTAGGTCCTAATGTATGGATTTCACGTGCCTGGGAATACAGATATGCATCTGTTGGTCACCTTTAAAAAAAGGTATGGACTTGGATCAGAAAAACAGTCAGTAACTGGTGTGACCACCATTTGCCAGTACCCCTGTGGAACGCTTTTGACACCTTGTAGAGTCCATGCCCTGCCTCCATCTCTGCCACACACTATAGTCAAATTGTTTCTCAAACGGAACACAATTGAAAGGCAGACAGTTGTTCAATGGCTGCAGCTAGTCCATTGATTACCAATAGGCAGTGTGAGGGAGTGGAACTAGGCTCTATTCTCTGAAGGCTCCTATCGCGACAGCAATTCCCTTTCATTTAAATACCACCACTGTTTTTACCTGTCTTCTACTACTATTAACACAAACAAGATAGATCACTGAGCTGCAACGAGACACACACACACACACACACACACACACACACACACACACGCACACACACACGCACACGCACACGCACAGATGCTTTCTATCCAAGAAGGTTTTATCTTGTCACAGCGCTGTGTCTATGTTTGCCTCTGTGAGTGTGTGTGTCTGTGTGTGTGTGTACTTCCTCTCTCTTGTCTTTGTCTTCACCAGGAAGTTTTAGAGATGTTTTAAGATTTCATCACTGTAGATACAGTGGCAAGAAAACGTATGTGAACCCTTTGGAATTACCTGAACTTCTGCAATTGGTCATAAAAGTGTATCTGATCTTCATCTAAGTCACAACAATAGACAAACACAGTCTGCTTAAACTAATAACACACAAACAATTATATGTTTTCATGTCTTTATTGAACACACCTTGTAAGCATTCACAGTGCAGGGTGGAAAAGTATGTGAACCCTTGGATTCAATAACTGGTTGACCCTCCTTTGGCAGCAATAACATGACCCAAACGTTTTCTGTAGTTGCGGATCAGACCTGCACAACGTTCAGGAGGAATTTTGGACCCATCTTCTGTTGAGCTTCAATTGGCGGACAGATAGCCGAACATTCTCCTGAAAAATGTTTTGGTAAACTTCATTTTTTCGGCAGCAGAGCAGCCCCAAACCATGATGCTCCCTCCACCATACAGTTGGGATGAGGTTTTGATGTTGGTGTGCTGTGCCTTTTTTTCTCCACACGTAGTGTTGTGTGTTCCTTCCAAACAACTCAACTGAAGTTTCATCTGTCCACAGAATACTTTGAAAGTAACGCTGTGGAACATCCAGGTGCTCTTTTGCAAACATCAGGTTGGTTTTGGACAGCAGTGGCTTCTTCTGTGTTGTCCTCCCATGAACACCATTCTTGTGTAGTGTTTTACGTATCGTAGACTCGTCAACAGAGATGTTAACATGTTCCAGAGATTTCTTTGAGGCTTTAGCTGACACACTAGGATTCGTCTTAACCTCATTGAGCATTCTACGCTGTGCTCTTGCAGTCCAGTCATCTTTGCAGGATGGCCACTCCTAGGGAGAGTAGCAACAGTGCTGAACTTTCTCCATTTATAGACAATTTGTCTTACCGTGGACTGATGAACATCAAGGCTTTTAGAGATACTTTTGTAACACTTTCCAGCTTTATGCAAGTCAACAATTCTTAATCTTAGGTCTTCTGAGATCTCTTTTGTTCAAGGCATGGTTTACATCAGGAAATGCTTCTTGTAAATAGCAAACTCAAATTTAGTGAGTGTTTTTTATAGTGCAAGGCAGCTCTAACCAACATCTCCAATCTCATATCATTGATTGGACTCCAGGTGAGCTGACTCCTGATTCCAATTAGCTTTTGGAGAAGTCATTAGCCTAGGGTTTCACATACCTTTTCCAACCTACGCTGTGAATGTTTAAATGATGTATTCAATATAGACAAGAAAAATACAATCATTTCTGTGTTATTAGTTTAAGCACACTGTGTTTGTCTATTGTTGTGACTTAGATGAAGATCAGATCAAATTTATGCAGAAATCCAGGTCATTGCAAAGGGTTCACACTTTTTCAACGTTCACCAGACCCCTCTCACCCGCAGAGGGGAGGAGGGATTGATGTGAGGGTTTTATGACACCTCACGCCAATCATTAATTGTTTGCAGCAGGAAACTCTTTTTGGTCGAAGGTAGTGGTTATTGGAATGTTGCTTTGTTACAGAGGCATTTTGCCGCCAAATACTCTAACGTTCAAAAATTAACACTGGGACAATATTTCTAAACATCCGGATGTGGGGAACGATGAGAGATGGAATACGGGAAATTAATTATTTATTTTGTCTATAAAAGTGAAATAATGAAAATGTTGTAATTTGAAGAGCTTTCACACTGTGTATGTCAGGTTTACGTCCTTTAAGTTGTGTAGGAAATGTCAAGGAGGAGGATAATATTTTTGTTAACTTAGTAATGTGATGTTAGTTTTCTAACGAGATCATAGTTTTGATAATACTTTGCCTAGTAAGCAGCCACGCCCGAAAGAGTTCAGAGAGCGTGTCAGCATGACGGAAACACCCCTTTTTGCGAGAGTGTATAAGGATGAGTTGAGAATGAACATACCAGGCCAGAAGGACTCAAGCTGCAGCTTAGGTCTCCATTGGTTACAACCCTGAAGATCAACACGAGGTGAAGACGACAAAGTAGCCTCTCTAACAATTAATGTTATGGGCTGAGTAGCTGTCCTAAGTACTGTATCTAAGAAATTGAATTTAAGTAGGACCATCTTGTTACTCTCTTCAAACCATCGTCGACTACACTTCTCACATCACCCCACTGGGGATCATCGACACGGCTGATTAGCGGTCTTCAAAGGACCACTTTTCCAGAACGAGTGAAAGTGAAGCCACCAACAACTAAGAAGAAGGATATTGTGACCTCTTGTGGACAATCAGAGTCTTACACTTGAGAGCTCGGGAGAAGGCCCCACTGCACCTTTTCACGAAGGCCTGGGTCCAACAGAGATACTATTCATTAAATAGTATCTGCAAAACACCAGTCTCAACGTCAACAGTGGAGGCGACTCTGGGATGCTGGCCTTCTAGGCAGAGTTGCAAAGAAAAAGCTATATCTCCGACTGGCCAAAAAAAAGAGAAGATGGGCAAAAGAACACAGACACTGGATAGAGGAAGATTGGAAAGAAGTGTTATGGACAGACAAAGTTTGAGGTGTTCGGATCACAAGGAAGAACATTCGTGAGATGCAGAAAAAATGAAAAGATGCTGGAGGAGTGCTTGACGCCATCTGTCAAGCATGGTGGAGGCAATGTGATTGTCTGGGGGTGCTTTGGTGGTGGTAAAGTGGGAGATTTGTATAGGGTTAAAGGGATCTTGAATAAGGAAGGCTATCACTCCATTTTGCAACGCTATGCCATACCCTGAGGACGGTGCTTAATTGGAGCGAATCTCCTCCTACAACAGGAGAATGACCCAAAGCACAGCTCCAAACTATGCAATAACTATTTAGGGAAGAAGCAGTCAGCTGGTATTCTGTCTATAATGGAGTGGCCAGCACAGTCACCGGATCTCAAACCTATTGAGCTGTTGTGGGAGCAGCATGACCGTATGGTACGTAAGAAGTGCCCATCAAGCCAATCCAACTTGTGGGAGGTGCTTCAGGAAGTATGCGGTGAAATCTCTTCAGATTACCTCAACAAATTGACAACTACAAGGCCAAAGGTCTGCAAGGCTGTAATTGCTGCAAATGGAGGATTCTTTGACGAAAGCAGTTTGAAGGAAACAATTATTATTTCAATAAAACATTTTTTTTTATAATCTTGTCAACATCTTGACTATATTTCCTATTCATTTTGCAACTAATTTCATGTGTTTTCATGGAAAACAAGGACATTTCTAAGTGACCCCAAACTTCTGAATGGTAGTGTATAACTTATGTATCCTTAGAGTTTAATTAGGGAGATGGTAACTCTCTAAACAACTTCTTCCATGGTGCCCCAAATTCCCAATTAGTTAATTGTTACATGATTCATTTAATCGAGTAACAATTAAACACAGTTAGTTGATTGGAAACATAACAGCCCTCAGATGAATATGTCACTTCACGACACGTCCTTCCTTTCTTTCTACCTTCCTTCCTCTGCACATTCCTTTCTTTCTTATTTCCTTCCTTCCTTCCTTCCTTCCTTCCTTCCTTCCTTCTTTCCAACCTTCCTTCCTTTGTATGCAAAGGACATTTCCTGTGTAAAGGGGTCCAGGATTGGGTGATGGGAGGATGAGGAGGTGAGGAAGAGGAGGAATACAGGAGAATGACAGCATCCCTTTCTCCTTCGCTGTCCGTTTCTCCTTGGTGGTCCTTTCAGCAGTAAATAAATTAGACCAAGGGTGAGGGTGTGTGTGTGTGTGTGTGTGTGTGTGTGTGTGTGTCGGCATGGGAATCCTAGCTGTCTGATCTATATACCTGCTGATAAAGGCCTGCTGGATGAGTTTGTGTGTTTGTGTGTATATATGTTTGTGTGTTTGTGTGTATATATGTTTGTGTGTTTGTGTGTAAATATGTTTGTGTGTTTGTGTGTAAATATGTTTGTGTGTTTGTGTGTAAATATGTTTGTGTGTTTGTGTGTAAATATGTTTGTGTGTTTGTGTGTAAATATGTTTGTGTGTTTGTGTGTATATATGTTTGTGTGTTTGTGTGTAAATATGTTTGTGTGTTTGTGTGTAAATATGTTTGTGTGTATATATGTTTGTGTGTTTGTGTGTAAATATGTTTGTGTGTTTGTGTGTAAATATGTTTGTGTGTTTGTGTGTAAATATGTGTGTGTGTTTGTGTGTAAATATGTTTGTGTGTTTGTGTGTAAATATGTTTGTGTGTTTGTGTGTATATATGTTTGTGTGTTTGTGTGTAAATATGTTTGTGTGTTTGTGTGTAAATATGTTTGTGTGTATATATGTTTGTGTGTTTGTGTGTAAATATGTTTGTGTGTTTGTGTGTAAATATGTTTGTGTGTTTGTGTGTAAATATGTTTGTGTGTAAATATGTTTGTGTGTTTGTGTGTAAATATGTTTGTGTGAGGACCCCCCTGCTCGCACTATGTGATAGTAGGTCCCTTTTTGTTCCTGTGTTTATGTGTTCCTGTGTGTGTGTGTGTTCCGATGTTTGTTTGTGTTCCTGTGTGTGTTTGTGTGTTTCTTTGTGTGTGTTTGTGTGTGTGTGTGTGTTCCTGTGTGTGTGACAGTATCTGAGGGACCGTGTGGTGGTAGATTGATGTGTACCTCTGGCTTGGTCGTTTCTGTGGAGAATGTCCACGCTCCTCTAGGTAATGATGCCACATCCATCCTGGGGCCCTGTGTGTGTGTGTGTGTGTGTGTGTGTGTGTGTGTGTGTGTGTGTGTGCGTGTGTGCGTGTGTTCCACGCTGGGAAAGCTCCACTGCGGCTATTAATATTATATATAGACACCCTTGTCAGGGATTTACATTACTGATCCCAAATCCTGGGAAGAGTGAGGCGGGGGGGGGACAGGGGTGAGGAGAGGAGGGGGTTGGACGGGAGAGGAGGAGTCAGGAGGGCTGTGGGGCTGGGTTGCAGTGGAGATATCTGACTGATAGTGTAGAAAGTTAGAAACTTGGGAGAGAGAGAACAGAGGGTTGGATGGATCACCATGTTCCTGTCCTGAGGAGCTGACAGAGTTTACATTTCTGTTTGTTTTACTGACATAGGTTGTTGTTTTTATGTGACTCATTTGTGTTAGGATCGTATTCTGATTTGTCATCTGTTTGCGTAGGACAGTCTAAAAATGTGCCTTTGTCATCAATGCATGATTTATATTTTAGTTGGGCACAGATTCAACCCACTATCACCTGGGAGAGACAATCTGATTACCAGCTGCTTGTAACCGATGGACAAACATTTCATTCAAATTCACTGAGAAAACATATTTTATTTTAAATAGATTCATTTGAATTTAAATGGCAACGAAATCTAAACACTGAGCTGTGGGAGCCTTAGCTAGCTAAGTGAGATTACAGGTGTGGGTGGGGGGGAATAGAGTTCATCTTTGGCCTGTCATCTCCTGCATATCCATCCTTAATGAAGGGAGGATGAAGGGAGGAAAAGTGGAAAGGAGAAGAGGTTTGAAGAAGTTCCAAGCAGACGTTTCAATATTCCCACAATGACAGGAAGTCAACAGGCCATGTACCTAATGAAGTGATAAGAATCTGAGTAGGTGTGTGTTTCCTAACCCTGAGCAATCACACACAGCTTAAGCCAGGTCCCTGGGGCAGGGAACCTAACAACTTCATTACCCTCTCTGCAGACACACACAAACAAGCACCATGCACGCAAGGTGGTGTGTGTTTGGGTCTGTCGGTCTGTCTGTCTGTCTGTCTGTCTGTCTGTAGACTGTCCATCCGTACCTATAGTATAGTATGCCTTTGTCCACTGTGTGGTTGTTCTATTATGTTAGCCCTCTTCCAGCTCTGCCCAGACAGTCTTTGTAGTGTGTTTTTGTAGTGGGTCTCTCCCATCTATCCCAGCTCCCCTTCAGTGTGTTCTCGGGTCTCTCCCATCTATCCCAGCTCCCCTTCAGTGTGTTCTCGGGTCTCTCCCATCTATCCCAGCTCCCCTTCAGTGTGTTCTCGGGTCTCTCCCGTCTATCCCAGCTCCCCTTCAGTGTGTTCCCAGGTCCTGCCAAGTTATTCTGAAGATGTGAAAACACTCCCAGTCCTGAGCCCAGTTCTGGGTACCCCATACCTGGCAGACACCGCGAGCTTCAATCAACCAATTAGATCATCAAGGGGCTCTCTCCTCACCTCTGTCAGCCAATCACCTTGTCCAAATCACTGAAACACGCACAAACACACGCGCGTGCGCACACATGCGCACACACACGTGTGCAGACGTGCATACACACAAACACACACTCTGGCCCGTAACCCCTGTCCATTACAGATGCCTTGGGCCAGAGTGGGCGGGCGGATGAAGAAAAATCCAGAATAACGGTGAGAAGGAATTTGGACAAAACAACATGGTGCACGGCTGAGACTGTTTACTAGTGGGTTATTCATTTTCCACATATGCTGGAAACATCTGTCGCTATGACCTGCTGAAGAGGAGAGGACAAGCTGCTGCGGTGCTTCTACTGCTCTCATTAGCACACACAGACTCACGCAAGCACACACACACACACACACACACACACACACACACACACACACACACACACACACACACACACACACACACACACACACACACACACACACACACTCTCACCCAAACAGACACACACTTAGATCAGTGATTATTTAACATACCGTACTCAGATCAGTCCTCTACCCTGCCCTACCTACCTGTCCTTGTTACAGTATAATTAACAGCCCTCCATCCTCTACCCTGCCTACCTGTCCTTGTTACAGTATAATTAACAGCCCTCCATCCTCTACCCTACCTACCTGTCCTTGTTACAGTATATTTAACAACCCTCCATCCTCTACCCTACCTACCTGTCCTTGTTACAGTATAATTAACAGCCCTCCATCCTCTACCCTACCTACCTGTCCTTGTTACAGTATATTTAACAACCCTCCATCCTCTACCCTACCTACCTGTCCTTGTTACAGTATAATTAACAGCCCTCTCTCTATCCTCTACCCTACCTACCTGTCCTTGTTACAGTATAATTAACAGCCCTCCATCCTCTACCCTGCCTACCTGTCCTTGTTACAGTATAATTAACAGCCCTCCATCCTCTACCCTACCTACCTGTCCTTGTTAAAGTATAATTAACAGCCCTCCATCCTCTATCCTACCCACCTGTCCTTGTTACAGTATAATTAACAGCCCTCCATCCTCTATCCTACCTACCTGTCCTTGTTACAGTATAATTAACAGCCCTCCATCCTCTACCCTACCTACCTGTCCTTGTTACAGTATAATTAACAGCCCTCCATCCTCTACCCTACCTACCTGTCCTTGTTACAGTATAATTAACAGCCCTCCATCCTCTATCCTACCTACCTGTCCTTGTTACAGTATAATTAACAGCCCTCCATCCTCTACCCTACCTACCTGTCCTTGTTACAGTATAATTAACAACCCTCCATCCTCTACCCTACCTACCTGTCCTTGTTACAGTATAATTAACAGCCCTCCATCCTCTACCCTGAGGAGAAGTGTTACAGTATAATTAACAGCCCTCCATCTTCTACCCTACCTACCTGTCCTTGTTACAGTATATTTAACAACCCTCCATCCTCTACCCTACCCACCTGTCCTTGTTACAGTATAAATAACAGCCCTCCATCCTCTATCCTACCTACCTGTCCTTGTTACAGTATAATTAACAGCCCTCCATCCTCTACCCTACCTACCTGTCCTTGTTACAGTATAATTAACAGCCCTCCATCCTCTACCCTACCTACTTGTCCTTGTTACAGTATAATTAACAGCCCTCCATCCTCTATCCTACCTACCTGTCTTTGTTACAGTATAATTAACAGCCCTCCATCCTCTACCCTACCTACCTGTCCTTGTTACAGTATATTTAACAACCCTCCATCCTCTACCCTACCTACCTGTCCTTGTTACAGTATAATTAACAGCACTCTATCCTCTACCCTACCTACCTGTCCTTGTTACAGCATAATTAACAGCCCTCCATCCTCTACCCTCCCTACCTGTCCTTGTTACAGTATAATTAACAGCCCTCCATCCTCTACCCTACCTACCAGTCCTTGTTACAGTATATTTAACAGCCCTCCATCCTCTACCCTACCTACCTGTCCTTGTTACAGTATAATTAACAGCCCTCCATCCTCTACCCTACCTACCTGTCCTTGTTACAGTATAATTAACAGCCCTCCATCCTCTGCCCTACCTACCTGTCCTTGTTACAGTATAATTAACAGCCCTCCATCCTCTACCCTACCTACCTGTCCTCGTTACAGTATAATTAACAGCCCTCTATCCTCTACCCTCTCTACCTGTCCTTGTTACAGTATAATTAACAGCCCTCCATCCTCTACCCTGAGGAGAAGTGTTACAGTATAATTAACAGCCCTCCATCCTCTACCCTACCTACCTGTCCTTGTTACAGTATAATTAACAGCCCTCCATCCTCTACCCTACCTACCTGTCCTTGTTACAGTATAA
>NC_048583.1:51723753-51811253 GCF_013265735.2 Oncorhynchus mykiss | reverse complement strand
AAAGTACAGTGTAATGTCACGGCTAAAAGTACAGTGTAATGTCACGGCTAAAAGTACAGTGTAATGTCACAGCTAAAAGTACAGTGTAATGTCACGGCTAAAAGTACAGTGTAATGTCACGGCTACAAGTACAGTGTAATGTCACAGCTAAAAGTACAGTGTAATGTCACAGCTAAAAGTACAGTGTAATGTCACAGCTAAAAGTACAGTGTAATGTCACGGCTAAAAGTACAGTGTAATGTCACGGCTAAAAGTACAGTGTAATGTCACAGCTAAAAGTACAGTGTAATGTCACAGCTAAAAGTACAGTGTAATGTCACGGCTAAAAGTACAGTGTAATGTCACAGCTAAAAGTACAGTGTAATGTCACAGCTAAAAGTACAGTGTAATGTCACAGCTAAAAGTACAGTGTAATGTCACAGCTAAAAGTACAGTGTAATGTCACGGCTAAAAGTACAGTGTAATGTCACAGCTAAAAGTACAGTGTAATGTCACAGCTAAAAGTACAGTGTAATGTCACAGCTAAAAGTAGAGTGTAATGTCACAGCTAAAAGTACAGTGTAATGTCACAGCTAAAAGTACAGTGTAATGTCACGGCTAAAAGTACAGTGTAATGTCACAGCTAAAAGTACAGTGTAATGTCATGGCTAAAAGTACAGTGTAATGTCACGGCTAAAAGTACAGTGTAATGTCACAGCTAAAAGTAGAGTGTAATGTCACAGCTAAAAGTACAGTGTAATGTCACAGCTAAAAGTACAGTGTAATGTCACAGCTAAAAGTACAGTGTAATGTCACAGCTAAAAGTACAGTGTAATGTCACGGCTAAAAGTACAGTGTAATGTCACAGCTAAAAGTACAGTGTAATGTCACAGCTAAAAGTACAGTGTAATGTCACAGCTAAAAGTACAGTGTAATGTCACGGCTAAAAGTACAGTGTAATGTCACAGCTAAAAGTACAGTGTAATGTCACAGCTAAAAGTACAGTGTAATGTCACAGCTAAAAGTACAGTGTAATGTCACGGCTAAAAGTACAGTGTAATGTCACGGCTAAAAGTACAGTGTAATGTCACGGCTAAAAGTACAGTGTAATGTCACGGCTAAAAGTACAGTGTAATGTCACAGCTAAAAGTACAGTGTAATGTCACGGCTAAAAGTACAGTGTAATGTCACAGCTAAAAGTACAGTGTAATGTCACAGCTAAAAGTACAGTGTAATGTCACAGCTAAAAGTACAGTGTAATGTCACGGCTAAAAGTACAGTGTAATGTCACAGCTAAAAGTACAGTGTAATGTCACGGCTAAAAGTACAGTGTAATGTCACAGCTAAAAGTACAGTGTAATGTCACGGCTAAAAGTACAGTGTAATGTCACAGCTAAAAGTACAGTGTAATGTCACAGCTAAAAGTACAGTGTAATGTCACGGCTAAAAGAGCAACAGCAGCAGAACAACTACAGGATGAACTTCATTAACCTCCACTATCCCACAATTCCCTCTGGTGCTGTGTAGAGACAGAGACAAACTCCCCCCATGCATCACCCCGGTCCCACCTCTCCCCCTCACTCCTCTCCCCAACAAGCCCTCCTGCCTGTGCATCGAGTTCTCCCTCCCTCCCTCCCTCCCTCCCTCCCTCCCTCCCTCCCTCCCTCCCTCCCTCCCCTATTCCCAACACAACCTGTGTGAAAGAGAGAGAGAGAGAGAGAGAGAGAGAGAGAGAGAGAGAGAGAGAGAGAGAGAGAGAGAGAGCTCTTTGCTGCTCTGTGCTTTGTGTCTCTCAGCCAGCTGTATAATAAAGTAATAAGGCTAATCTGGAAGCCGCTCGCCTCCCCGTCCACACACATCTAATGAGAATCTGCACTCCATCAACACCATGCTGCACTGTCTGTCTCTGGGTGTGTGTGTGCACGCCTCTCTCCTCACAAAGTAAATGTGTCCTTTCACATCCTATCATTAGCCTTATACAAATGTGCCCTTCAGCTTACCGCCCTGGCTCTTTCGCTTGATAACACTTTACTTTGGCAGCCTACGATGATAACGCAAACATGAACGCACACATGAACACACACATGATCACACACATGAACGCACACATGAACACACACGTGAACACACACATGAACACTCACATGAACACACACGTGAACACACACATGAACACTCACATGAACGCACACGTGAACACACACGTGAACGCACACATGAACACACACATGAACACACACATGAACACACACATGAACGCACACATGAACACACACATGAACACACACATGAACACACACATGAACGCACACATGAACACACACATGAAGGCACACATGAACACACACATGAACACACACATGAAGGCACACATGAACACACACGTGAACACACACATGAACACACACATGAACACACACATGAAGGCAAACATGAACACACACATGAACACACAAGAACACACACATGAAGGCAAACATGAACACACACATGAACACACAAGAACACACACATGAAGGCAAACACACACACACACACACACACACACACACACACACACACACAGACACACACACACACACACACACACTCACATTCCCTCTTGACACTCAGGCCTCAATAACAATCACCATGTCCCACCATCGTGTGAGGCGTGACTTTTAGAGGACACACAAACGAACACTCACACAAGCACGCAAGCATGCATACGTAGACACATGCACAAATGCACACACACACACACACACACACACACACACACACACACACCCACACTCACACAAATACACACACACACACTCACACACGTACACACACACATGAGGTGAGGTGTATGTAGAGGACACAGAGGTCTGTGGTGTGGAGAAGAGTTGTGATCAATGGGCCAGATAATGAGTTACCATAAACACCTTTAGTGTCCAGGACTCATTAATACATGGACCAATAGCACTCTGATAACATGGGCAGTCTGACACTGGTACAGTTACTCTACATGTCTGTCATGTTGTAGACAATACACTGGTACAGTTACTCTACATGTCTGTTCTGTTGTAGACAATACACTGGTACAGTTACTCTACATGTCTGTCATGTTGTAGACAATACACTGGTACAGTTACTCTACATGTCTGTTCTGTTGTAGACAATACACTGGTACAGTTACTCTACATGTCTGTTCTATTGTAGACAATACACTGGTACAGTTACTCTACATGTCTGTTCTATTGTAGACAATACACTGGTACAGTTACTCTACATGTCTGTTCTATTGTAGACAATACACTGGTACAGTTACTCTACATGTCTGTTCTATTGTAGACAATACACTGGTACAGTTACTCTACATGTCTGTCATGTTGTAGACAATACACTGGTACAGTTACTCTACATGTCTGTTCTATTGTAGACAATACACTGGTACAGTTACTCTACATGTCTGTCATGTTGTAGACAATACACTGGTACAGTTACTCTACATGTCTGTCATGTTGTAGACAATACACTGGTACAGTTACTCTACATGTCTGTTCAATTGTAGACAATACACTGGTACAGTTACTCTACATGTCTGTTCTGTTGTAGACAATACACTGGTACAGTTACTCTACATGTCTGTTCTATTGTAGACAATACACTGGTACAGTTACTCTACATGTCTGTCATGTTGTAGACAATACACTGGTACAGTTACTCTACATGTCTGTTCTGTTGTAGACAATACACTGGTACAGTTACTCTACATGTCTGTTCTATTGTAGACAATACACTGGTACAGTTACACTACATGTCTGCTCTGTTGTAGACAATACACTGGTACAGTTACTCTACATGTCTGTTCTATTGTAGACAATACACTGGTACAGTTACTCTACATGTCTGTCATGTTGTAGACAATACACTGGTACAGTTACTCTACATGTCTGTTCTGTTGTAGACAATACACTGGTACAGTTGTTCTACATGTCTGTCATGTTGTAGACAATACACTGGTACAGTTACTCTACATGTCTGTCATGTTGTAGACAATACACTGGTACAGTTACTCTACATGTCTGTCATGTTGTAGACAATACACTGGTACAGTTACTCTACATGTCTGTCATGTTGTAGACAATACACTGGTACAGTTACTCTACATGTCTGTCATGTTGTAGACAATACACTGGTACAGTTACTCTACATGTCTGTCATGTTGTAGACAATACACTGGTACAGTTACTCTACATGTCTGTCATGTTGTAGACAATACACTGGTACAGTTACTCTACATGTCTGTTCAATTGTAGACAATACACTGGTACAGTTACTCTACATGTCTGTCATGTTGTAGACAATACACTGGTACAGTTACTCTACATGTCTGTCATGTTGTAGACAATACACTGGTACAGTTACTCTACATGTCTGTCATGTTGTAGACAATACACTGGTACAGTTACTCTACATGTCTGTTCTGTTGTAGACAATACACTGGTACAGTTACTCTACATGTCTGTTCTGTTGTAGACAATACACTGGTACAGTTACTCTACATGTCTGTTCTATTGTAGACAATACACTGGTACAGTTACTCTACATGTCTGTTCTATTGTAGACAATACACTGGTACAGTTACTCTACATGTCTGTTCTATTGTAGACAATACACTGGTACAGTTATTCTTCATGTCCGTTCTGTCGTAGACAATACACTGGTACAGTTACCAGGAACAGATATAGCCCTTGGTTCTCTCCAGACCTTACTGCCCTTGACCAGCACAAAAACATCCTGTGGCATTCTGCATTACCATCGAATAGACCCCGTGATATGCAACTTTTCAGGGAAGATAGGAACCAATATACACAGGCAGTTAGGAAAGCTAAGGCTAGCTTTTTCAAGCAGAAATGTTCATCCTGTAGCACAAACTCAAAAAAGTTCCAGGACACTGTAAAGTCCATGGAGAATAAGAGCACCTCCTCCCAGCTGGCCACTGCACTGAGGCTAGGAAACACTGTCACCACCGAAAAATCCACTATAATTGAAAATGTCAATAAGCATCTTTCTTCGGCTGGCCATGCTTTCCACCTGGCTGCCCCTACCCCGATCAACAGCCCTGCACTCCTCACAGCAACTTGCCCAAGTCTCCCCCATTTCTCCATCACCCAAATCCAGATAGCTGATGTTCTGAAAGAGCTGCAAAATCTGGACCCTACAAATCAGCCGGGCTAGACAATCTGGACCCTCTCGTTCTAAAATGATCTGCCGAAATTGTCACAAACCCTATCACTAGTCTGTTCAACATCTCTTTTGTATCGTCTGAGATTCCCAATGATTGGAAAGCTGCAGCGGTCAGCCCCCTCTTGAAAGGGGAGATACTCTAGACCCAAAGTGCGACAGACCTATATCTGTCCTACCCTGCCTTTCTAAGGTCTCAGAAAGCCAAGTTAACAAACAGATTACCGACCATTTCGAATCTCACCGTATCTTCTCTGCTATGCAATCTGGTTTCAGAGCTGATCATGGGTGCACCTCAGTCACGCTCAAGGTCCTAAATGATATAATAACCGGCATCGATAAGACATTACTGTGCAGCCGTATCCTTGCCAAGGCTTTCGACTCTGTAAATCACCACATTCTTATTGGCAGACTCAACAGCCTTGGTTTCTCAAATGATTGCCTCGCCTGGTTTACCAGCTACTTCTCTGATAGAGTTCAGTGTGTCGAATCGGAGGGCCTGTTGTCCGGAGCTCTGGCAGTCTCTATAGGGGTGCCACAGGTTTCAATTCTCTGGCCGACTCTCTTCTATGTCTATATCAATGATGTCGCTCTTGCTGCTGGTGATTCTCTGATCCACCTCTACGCAGACGACACCATTCTGTATACATCTGGCCCTTCCTTGGACACTGTGTTAACTAACCTCCAGACGAGCTTCAATGCCATACAACTCTCCTTCCATGGCCTCCAACTTAAATGCAAGTAAAACAAAATGCATGCTCTTCAACCGATCGCTGCCCGCACCTGCCCGTCCGTCCAGCATCACTACTCTGGACGGCTCGGACTTAACTACAAATAGCTAGGTGTCTGGTTAGACTGTAAACTCTCCTTCTAGACTCACATTAAACATCTCCAATCCAAAATTAAATATGGAATCAGCTTCCTATTTCGCAGCAAAGCATCCTTCACTCATGCTGCTAAACATGCCCTCGTAAAACTGACATTTTGTAATTTATGTTCCATAGAACAGTTACATTTACAAGGCTGTTACTGTTCTAGACCGTCCATAGGACAGTTACATCTACAAGGCTGTTACTGTTCTAGACCGTCCATAGGACAGTTAAATCTACAAGGCTGTTACTGTTCTAGACCGTCCATAGGACAGTTAAATCTACAAGGCTGTTACTGTTCTAGACCGTCCATAGGACAGTTACATCTACAAGGCTGTTACTGTTCTAGACCGTCCATAGGACAGTTACATCTACAAGGCTGTTACTGTTCTAGACCATCCATAGAACAGTTTCATCTACAAGGCTGTTACTGTTCTAGACCGTCCATAGGACAGTTAAATCTACAAGGCTGTTACTGTTCTAGACCGTCCATAGGACAGTTAAATCTACAAGGCTGTTACTGTTCTAGACCGTCCATAGAACAGTTTCATCTACAAGGCTGTTACTGTTCTAGACCGTCCATAGGACAGTTAAATCTACAAGGCTGTTACTGTTCTAGACCGTCCATAGAACAGTTTCATCTACAAGGCTGTTACTGTTCTAGACCGTCCATAGGACAGTTAAATCTACAAGGCTGTTACTGTTCTAGACCGTCCATAGGACAGTTAAATCTACAAGGCTGCTACTGTTCTAGACCGTCCATAGAACAGTTACATCTACAAGGCTGTTACTGTTCTAGACCATCCATAGAACAGTTTCATCTACAAGGCTGTTACTGTTCTAGACCGTCCATAGAACAGTTACATCTACAAGGCTGTTACTGTTCTAGACCGTCCATAGGACAGTTACATCTACAAGGCTGTTACTGTTCTAGACCGTCCATAGGACAGTTACATCTGCAAGGCTGCTACTGTTCTAGACCGTCCATAGGACAGTTACATCTGCAAGGCTGTTACTGTTCTAGACCGTCCATAGGACAGTTAAATCTACAAGGCTGTTACTGTTCTAGACCGTCCATAGGACAGTTACATCTACAAGGCTGTTACTGTTCTAGACCGTCCATAGAACAGTTTCATCTACAAGGCTGTTACTGTTCTAGACCGTCCATAGAACAGTTTCATCTACAAGGCTGTTACTGTTCTAGACCGTCCATAGAACAATTACATCTACAAGGCTGTTACTGTTCTAGACCGTCCATAGAACAGTTACATCTACAAGGCTGTTACTGTTCTAGACCGTCCATAGAACAGTTAAATCTACAAGGCTGTTACTGTTCTAGACCATCCATAGAACAGTTACATCTACAAGGCTGTTACTGTTCTAGACCGTCCATAGGACAGTTACATCTACAAGGCTGTTACTGTTCTAGACCGTCCATAGAACAGTTTCATCTACAAGGCTGTTACTGTTCTAGACCGTCCATAGAACAGTTACATCTACAAGGCTGTTACTGTTCTAGACCATCCATAGGACAGTTAAATCTACAAGGCTGTTACTGTTCTAGACCGTCCATAGGACAGTTAAATCTACAAGGCTGTTACTGTTCTAGACCGTCCATAGGACAGTTAAATCTACAAGGCTGTTACTGTTCTAGACCGTCCATAGGACAGTTACATCTACAAGGCTGTTACTGTTCTAGACCGTCCATAGGACAGTTACATCTACAAGGCTGTTACTGTTCTAGACCGTCCATAGAACAGTTACATCTACAAGGCTGTTACTGTTCTAGACCGTCCATAGGACAGTTAAATCTACAAGGCTGTTACTGTTGTCAATACTGTAATATGGGCTTGACACCAATATACTATCATGATGTGCTTTACGTGTGTGATATTGTGACACGACGGCAACAAATTAAACTTCATATGGAAGCTTAATTTATTTGTTAAAAGCGTACTAAACGGATTCTACTGTTGTCAATAACATCCATCTTATAATATAACATATTTGTATTATTACAACCAAACCTAAAGTGAATACCTTTATTCTGTGTTTTAGGGTAATGTAGATACAATAGTATCTAGTCAAGTGTGTTCTGTGTTCTGATGTGTACAACAGCGTGTTAGAGACATGACAGAAAATCCCTGATGACTGGGACAAATTAACATCACTTACTGAGACAGAGGCAAAGAGCCATCACACACACACACACACACACACACACACACACACACACACACACACACACACACACACACACACACACACACACACACACACACACACACACACACACACACACACCCACACACACACGCACGCACACGGGTGCACTAAGCAGATGATCCTGACAGTAGCTCCTGTACTGTGGAGGAGAGGAGAGATAGAAGAGAACTCTCTAGCTGAGACAGCGAGAGAGACGACGAGAGTGGTAGAGAAAGAGGGTTAGAGAGAGAAAGAGAAGGGAGAGTGAGAGAGTCGGAGAGAAAGAGAGGGGATAGAGCGAGAGAGCAAGAGAGAGAGGAATCTGAAAGCCAAACATTCAAAGATATAATAATATCTTTGAGTGGCCGGTGGATAGAGATCAGTTGAAGTCAAATGAGTGTGATCACATGACAAACCCTCACAGCTTTGTGATCACAGACAAACCCTCACAGGTGTGTGAACACATGACAAACCTTCACAGGTTTGTGAACACATGACAAACCCTCACAGCTTTGTGATCATATGACTAACCCTCACAGCTTCTCTTTCTCTCTCTCTCTCTCTTCCTCACCTCTCTCTCGCTTTCTCTTTCTCCCCTCTCTCTCACTCTCTCTTCCTCCCCTCTCTCCTTTTCCATCTATTTCCTTTCTCTTACTGTGTGAGGGAGACAGTCATGTGTGAAGAGTAGATAACTTTGAAGTTGCTAATAAAAAAAGCTATCTGTGATTGATTTGGTATGAACTTATTATCCAGCGGGCCAATGACGCTATGCAAAAGCGAAGAATGTGTATGTGTGTGTGTGCCTGTGTGTGAGTCAGTGCATGCATGTGTGTGTCGAGGCGATAGATCATATCTAAGGAGTGTTGTCTCTCGGCACAGAAACCATTATCACTAACTACTTTCTGTAGATCCTTGAGCTGAATCACTTTGCAATGCATCATTGGCTGTTCAGTTGCTTCACTGGCAGATGGTTTCAGCTGCTCCATCTGTTGGTGGGGAAGTCTTCTACAAGCCCTGCTCACCTTCAGCCAGAGCCACCAACACACAGGGGGGTGTGTGTGTAGGGCTGCTGCAGTGACCGTATTACCGGCACACCTCCGGTCACGAATCATGAAGGCAGTCAAATTTCACGTGACCGTTTAGTCACGGTAATTAGACTTCTCCAAGCTCTGATGCTGCTGATGGTCATTAGTAGCCTACCAGACTTGATAACTCCCTGGTACTCAGCACTCTATTGTCCCTCTAATCACTCTGACATCAATGCAAATGCGTGTACTTCTTGAGAGCTCATGAACTCATGTTGTGCAACGCACAATAGGCTATGCAATTGCGCGAGAAAACAGAGTGATGGCCTCTACTGATGGGTGACAGTATTAGCCTATCACTTGTATATTAGATATTATCATTTGTAAATGATACCCAGCATAAGAAACAATGCCTCTTGTTTTGCGCCTTTTCGAATCATAGTCGCACACCTCATGTAGCCTAGCCGAAAGGCCTATATGTTTTTGTAAGGACAGACGCTGGGAGACGAGAAGCAAGTACAGGGAGTGAACATTTTACTCTTTTGGGATAGGGGGCAGCATTTTCAATTTTGGATGAATAGCGTGCCCAGAGTGAACTGCCTCCTACTCTGTCCCAGATGCTAATATATGCATATTATTAATATTGGATAGAAAACATTCTGAAGTTTCTAAAACTGTTTGAATGATGTCTGTGAGTATAACAGAACTCATATGGCAGGCGAAAACCTGAGAAAAATCCAACCAGGAAGTGGGACATCTGAGTTTTGCAGTTTTTCAAAGCTTGGCCTACCAAATTAATGCACTTCCTACGGCTTCCACTAGATGTTAACCGTCTTTAGAAACTTGAATGAGGATTCTACTATAAAGGAAGGGCTCCCGACAGAGTTACCTCTCGTTCCAGTGCTTTTCTTCAGACATAGGAATTCTCCGGTTGGAACATTATTGATGTTTTACATTAAAAACATCCTAAAGATTGACTCAATACATCGTTTGACATGTTTCTAAAGGACTGTAATGGAACTTTTTGAGTTTTTGTCTGGACGAAGTGCCTGCGCCTCATGAAGATGGATTACTGGGCTGAACACGCTAACAACAAGTGGCTATTTGGACATAAATGATCTACTTTATGAAACTTTATGGAACAAATCAGTCATTTATTGTCGAACTGGGATTCCTGGGAGTTCCTTCTGATGAAGATCATCAAAGGTAAGTGAATAATTATGGTGTTATTTCTAACTTCTGTTGACTCCAAAATGGCAGCTACAGTGCCTTGCGAAAGTATTCGGCCCCCTTGAACTTTGCGACCTTTTGCCACATTTCAGGCTTCAAACATAAAGATATAAAACTGTATTTTTTTGTGAAGTATCAACAACAAGTGGGACACAATCATGAAGTGGAACGACATTTATTGGATATTTCAAACTTTTTTAACAAATCAAAAACTGAAAAATTGGGCGTGCAAAATTATTCAGCCCCCTTAAGTTAATACTTTGTAGCGCCACCTTTTGCTGCGATTACAGCTGTAAGTCGCTTGGGGTATGTCTCTATCAGTTTTGCACATCGAGAGACTGACATTTTTTCCCATTCCTCCGTGCAAAACAGCTCGAGCTCAGTGAGGTTGGATGGAGAGCATTTGTGAACAGCAGTTTTCAGTTATTTCCACAGATTCTCGATTGGATTCAGGTCTGGACTTTGACTTGGCCATTCTAACACCTGGATATGTTTATTTTTGAACCATTCCATTGTAGATTTTGCTTTATGTTTTGGATCATTGTCTTGTTGGAAGACAAATCTCCGTCCCAGTCTCAGGTCTTTTGCAGACTCCATCAGGTTTTCTTCCAGAATGGTCCTGTATTTGGCTCCATCCATCTTCCCATCAATTTTAACCATCTTCCCTGTCCCTGCTGAAGAAAAGCAGGCCCAAACCATGATGCTGCCACCACCATGTTTGACAGTGGGGATGGTGTGTTCAGCTGTGTTGCTTTTACGCCAAACATAACGTTTTGCATTGTTGCCAAAAAGTTCAATTTTGGTTTCATCTGACCAGAGCACCTTCTTCCACATGTTTGGTGTGTCTCCCAGGTGGCTTGTGGCAAACTTTAAACAACACTTTTTATGGATATCTTTAAGAAATGGCTTTCTTCTTGCCACTCTTCCATAAAGGCCAGATTTGTGCAATATACGACTGATTGTTGTCCTATGGACAGAGTCATCCCACCTCAGCTGTAGATCTCTGCAATTCATCCAGAGTGATCATGGGCCTCTTGGCTGCATCTCTGATCAGTCTTCTCCTTGTATGAGCTGAAAGTTTAGAGGGACGGCCAGGTCTTGGTAGACTTGCAGTGGTCTGATACTCCTTCCATTTCAATATTATAGCTTGCACAGTGCTCCTTGGGATGTTTAAAGCTTGGGAAATATTTTTGTATCCAAATCCGGCTTTAAACTTCTTCACAACAGTATCTCGGACCTGCCTGGTGTGTTCCTTGTTCTTCATGATGCTCTCTGCGCTTTTAACGGACCTCTGAGACTATCACAGTGCAGGTGCATTTATGCGGAGACTTGATTACACACAGGTGGATTGTATTTATCATCATTTGTCATTTAGGTCAACATTGGATCATTCAGAGATCCTCACTGAACTTCTGGAGAGAGTTTGCTGCACTGAAAGTAAAGGGGCTGAATAATTTTGCACGCCCAATTTTTCAGTTTTTGATTTGTTAAGAAAAGTTTGAAATATCCAATAAATGTCGTTCCACTTCATGATTGTGTCCCACTTGTTGTTGATTCTTCACAAAAAAATACAGTTTTATATCTTTATGTTTGAAGCCTGAAATGTGGCAAAAGGTCGCAAAGTTCAAGGGGGCTGAATACTTTCGCAAGGCACTGTATTTCTCTGGCTGTTTTGGGCTGTTAGCGCAGTTCTCAGATTATGCTTTTTCTGTAAAGTGTTTTTGAAATCTGACAGCGGTTGCATTAAGGAGAAGTCTATCTTTAATTATGTGAATAACAGTTGTATCTTTTATCAATGTTTATTATGAGTATTTCTGCAAAATCACCAGATGTTTTGGAATCACAACATTACTACACGTAACGAGCCTGCTGAGCCAACCAAGGAAAGGAAGCCTCTAGAGCCAGCTAAGGTGTGGAAGCCTGACGAGCCAGCTGATGCTGGCTCCCTGATGCTTTCAATATTGGTGTCAGCATTCTTTGAGGACAGACGCTGGGAGACTAGAAGCAAGTACAGGGAGTGAATATTTAATAAATAACGGACATGAAACAAAACAAGGACAGCTTTTGTACAAGGGGAACAAAATTACATTACCGCTGACAAGAGGATGAAACTGAGGAATGGACAGATATAGGGGAGGCAATCAAAAAATGATTTAGTCCAGGTGAGTCCAATGAAGCGCTGATGCGCATAACGATGGTGACAGGTGTGCGTAATGATGGGCCGCCTGGCGCCCTTGAGTGCTAGAGAGAGGGAGCTGGAGCCGGCGTGACAGTTTTAGGTTTGTATCACAACTAAAGTGGCCAAATAAACACATTAACTTCTTATGGGCAGGTGGGACGGTAGCTTCCCACCTGGCCAACATCCTGTGAAATTGCAGAGCGCGAAACAGAATTATAAATATTTAACTTTCATAAAATCACAAGTGTAATACATCAAAATAAAGCATAACTTCTTGTTAATCCAGCCGCTGTGTCAGATTTCAAAAAGGATTTACGGCGAAAGCACACCATGCGATTATCTGAGGACAGCGCCCCGCATACAAAACCATGAAAAACATATTTCAACCAGGCAGGTGCGACACGAAAGTCAGAAATAGCTTCACCTTATAATAAAGGTGACAGCCATTGAAAATAGTGGTAGGCTGAAGTTTTTTGGGGGGGATGGTTTGTCCTCGGGGTTCGCCTGCCATATCAGTTCTGTTATACTCACAGACATTATTTTAACAGTTTTAGAAACTTCAGAGTGTTTTCTATGCATATCCTAGGTTATGGGCCTGAGTAACAGGCAGTTTACTTTGGGCATGCTTTTCATCCAGACGTGAAAATACTGCTCCCTACCCACGAGACGTTCATCCGCTTTACAAGGGGTGTAGAGCAGCGCATGAGTTTCAAGTTTGGGGAAGAACATTATCACCATAAAAAGCACCTTTATAATAAAAGCCGTACATGCATAATTGCATTTGCAGTCACCTTTGATAATAGTGTTTTCCGCTAATGGAACATTCACACTTATAGCCTACTACCATGTGCGCATTGCTGCGCTTACAATGTAAAGAAATAGCCTAACAGTTTATCAACCTTTTAAGCAACATTTTCTGATCTGTTACGTCAGCCACATAGCGTAGTGGCTGTATTAATTTCGGGATCTATCGCATCCCACAACCGTCCCAGACTATGTTTGGAATATTTATTTTTTGCACAGAATAGAATAGTTGGACCTTTGTACTATGGGTTATAGTGGATTGACATAGGCCAGTGCTTTTGCTGTTCGTTAGATATACTCGTCTTCTTCACTGACGAAAAGTAAATGTGGACAGTTCTTCCAATATCATCAATATGCACCTCGGAATTGGATAAGGACACGCGCAGTTGCGTCCCCCGATGTGTCTGTCTTCACTTTTAGCCTGTGGGAAAGACCCGATAATGTGATGGAGGGCACAGCACTCAGGAAGAAGGGCACAATGGCCACTGGCCGCAAAAGGCATGGATTCTTTTAGGGTGCATGACAGCTACACAATTCGAGGCATTATCAAGGGCTTTTCAAACTGTGAATGAGTGAAATATGTCTGTGAGTATAACAGAACTCGGGGTGGCAGGGTAGCCTAGTGGCTAGAGCATTGGACTAGTAACCAGAAGGTTGCAAGTTGAAACCCCCGAGCTGACAAGGTACAAATCTGTTGTTCTGCCCCTGAACAGGCAGTTAACCCACTGTTCCCAGGCCGTCATTGAAGATAAGAATTTGTTCTTAACTGACTTGCCTAGCTAAATAAAAACATTTTTTAAATGACTCTGTAGACAAAAACGAATGCTCCGGTTAGAACGTTATTGGATATATATGAAAATAACATCCTGAAGATTGATTCTCTACTTAGTTTGACCAGTTTATTCGACCTGGAATATAACTTTATATTTATATTTCTTACTATAACCTTTTGAAGTTTTCGTCCGAGTTCGCCTGGACCAGCGCCAGCTTTTGGACATGTGAACTAACCGTGCTAGCAAAAGCAGCTAATTGGACACTAGTAATGGACATTATGGAACAAAACAACGATTTATTGTGGAACTAGGACTACTTGCACTGCATTCTGATGAAAGATCATCAAAGGTAAGGGAATATTTATGATGTAATTTCGTATTTCTTTTGACTCCAAATTGGCGGAGAAATATTGTTACGTCTTAGTGCCGTTTTAGATTATTGCATGGTATGTTTTTTTGGTAACGTTTTTTAAAAATCTGACACAGCGGTTGCATTAAGAACCAGTGTATCTTTAATTATATGTAAAACATGTATCTTTCGTCAAAGTTTATGATGAGTATTTCTGTTATCTGGCGTAGCTCTCTGTAATTACTCTGGATATTTTGGAGGCATTTCTGAACATGGCGTCAATGTAAACCGAGATTTGTGGATATAAATATGCATATTATCAAACAAAACATAAATGTATTGTGTAACATGATGTCACATGAGTGTCATCTGATGAAGATTATCTAGTAATTCATTTTATCTCTAATTCTGCTTTTGTGACCCTATCTTTGGCTGTCCTGTTTTTTTGGATTTGGTGGTGATCTAACATAAATATATGTTGTATTTTCGCTGTAAAACATTTAAAATATCGGACACAATTGGTAGATTAACTGCCTTTTCAGCGGAATGTTGGGGGGGGGGGGGGGGTTCTGTTAGCGGAACGTGTGTCCTAGACAGGTTGATTGAAATGCATTCCAGGTGACCTCATGAAGCTGGTTGAGATAATGCCAAGAGTGTGCAAAGCTGTCATCAAGGCAAAGGGTGGCTACTTTGAAGAATCTCAAATATAAAATATATTTTGATTTATTAAAAAAAATAATTGTTTACTACATGATTCCATATGTGTTATTTCATATGTTTGATGTCTTCACTATTATTCTACAATGTAGGAAATAGTACAAATAAAGAAAAACCCTTGAATGAGTAGGTGTTCTAAAAATGTTGACTGTTACTGTATTTCTTTGTTACCGCTCAACACAATATGTCGTTTGGAGAAAATATCCTTTCTATTTTATTCAGCTACGTTCAATTGTATTCTTCATACTATAAAATAATTCTAAGCAAATGTTGTCCGCTAAATGAGCTAGTGTAGCCCACAGCCATTTGGCAAAGCCAGATCAGGGCCTAACATAAGGACAACTCAGAGTAGTCTATTCTGTTCTTTTGAAATAGACTACCTTTTCTTCATATTATGCTTCTTTAGACCTGTCTGAAATAAACCATGGATTAATGGAAGATGTAGGCTATATTACATATTACATCTACTTTTTAAAATGTAGATGTTCGAAAGGTCAGCATCAGTGGCATCATGTGCCAGGAGATGCTAAATGTGTTTATGTTCATTTACGGTAAATTACTATGAGACCGACAGTTATTTGCTTGACAATCACCGGCTGACAAAAGGTTGTGACCGCCACAGCCCTATCTGTGTGTGTGTGTGTGTGTTTGTTTGTGTGTGTGTGTCCCATCAGCAAGCTAGGGAAGACCTTCTTTACTATTACAGTCATGGTCTAGAGGGTTCTCTTCTCTTCAGTTAATGCTTTGACCACAACCAGGGTCATATCTGTGTTAATCCACAGAGTTACTACTTTCACCAAAACCAGGGTCATATTGTTACGCTTGTTGTTTGAATGAGGCCAAGGTGCAGCGTGGTAGGTGAACATCTTACTTTAAAAAAAAATGAACACCATAACCCAACAAATTACAAAACGAACGTAAAGTTCTGCAGGCTATACAGCAACTAACAAAACTAACAAAATCAAGATCCCACAACTGAAGGTGTTAAAAAGGGCTGCCTAAGAATGATCCCCAATCAGAGACAACGATAAACAGCTGCCTCTGATTGGGAACCATACTAGGCCAACAAAGAAATAGAAACATGGATTTGCCCACCCAAGTCACACCCTGACCTAACCAAATAGAGAATAAAAAGGTGCGGACTCCGGCCGCAAACCTGAACCTATAGGGGAGGGTCCGGGTGGGCATCTCGTCTCGGTGAAGGCTCCGGTGCGGGACGCTTGAGGCTCCCCCAACTTCGGTGGTGATCGTCGCCGGGGACTTCGGACCGTAAATCATCGTAGTTCGGAGAGATCGGACCGTCGCTGCAGGCTCCTGACTGGGGACCGTCGCTGCAGGCTCCGGACTGGAGATCGTCGCTGGAGGCTCCGGACTGGAGACCGTCGCTGGAGGCTCCCGGACTGGGGACCGTCGCTGGAGGCTCCGGACTGTGGGACCGTCGCTGCAGTCTCCTGACGGAGGACCGTCGCTGCAGTCTCCTGACTGGGGACCGTCGCTGCAAGCTCCTGACTGGGGACCGTCGCTGCAGGCTCCTGACTGGGGACCGTCGCTGCAGGCTCCGGACTGGAGATCGTCGCTGGAGGCTCCGGACTGGAGACCGTCGCTGGAGGCTCCCGGACTGGGGACCGTCGCTGGAGGCTCCGGACTGTGGGACCGTCGCTGGAGGCTCCCGGACTGGGGACCGTCGCTGGAGGCTCCGGACTGGAGACCGTCGCTGGAGGCTCCCGGACTGGGGACCGTCGCTGGAGGCTCCCGGACTGGAGACCGTCGCTGGAGGCTCCGGACTGGAGACCGTCGCTGGAGGCTCCCGGACTGGGGACCGTCGCTGGAGGCTCCGGACTGGAGACCGTCGCTGGAGGCTCCGGACTGTGGGACCGTCGCTGGAGGCTCCCGGACTGGAGATCGTCGCTGGAGGCTCCGGACTGGAGACCGTCGCTGGAGGCTCCCGGACTGGGGACCGTCGCTGGAGGCTCCGGACTGTGGGACCGTCGCTGCAGTCTCCTGACGGAGGACCGTCGCTGCAGTCTCCTGACTGGGGACCGTCGCTGCAAGCTCCTGACTGGGGACCGTCGCTGCAGGCTCCTGACTGGGGACCGTTGCTGGAGGCTCTGGACTGGGAACCCCCGCTGGAGGCTCTAGACTGCAGACCGTTGCTGTAGACTCTGGACTGCAGACCGTCGCTGGTCCAACCGGTCCTGGCTGGATGCTCACCCTAGCCCGGCAACTGCTGTGTGCTGTGAAGGCGCATCGGAGACACAGTGCGCAGAGCCGGCGCAGGATATCCTGGGCCGAAGAGACGCACCGGAGACCAGGAGCGCTGAGCCGGCACAATCCGTCCTGGCTGAATGCCCACTCTAGCATGGCAAATGCGGAGAGCTGGCACAGAGTGCACTGGGCTGTAGATGCGTACCGGAGACACAGTACGTGTAACCACCACAAAGCAAGGTGCCTGAAGGGTCACACATTCCTCAAAGCGACTGTCTTGCTCCACACTTCAACCCCTCCAAACTCTTTCGTCCCTCTCCACTGCCAAACACTCCTCACTCAAACGGTCCAAGAATTCCTCCTCGGTCTTGGACTCATCCCTCAGCACCGACGCCCACTTCATCTGCTCCTCTCGGGTTTGCGTTGTGTCCTCTCCTCCTGACCATGCTGCTTGGTCCGTTTGTGGTGGGATCTTCTGTTACGCTTGTTGTTTGAATGAGGCCAAGGTGCAGCGTGGTAGGCGAACATCTTCAGTTGTGGGATCCTCTCTATGGTCAGGGCGTCACACATATCTGTGTTAATCCACAGAGTTAATGCTTTGACCACAGTCAGGTTCATTTCTGTGTTAATCCACAGAGTTACTGCTTTGACCACAACCAGGGTCATATCTGTGTTAATCCACAGAGTTAATGCTTTGACCACAGTCAGGTTCATATCTGTGTTAATCCACAGAGTTAATGCTTTGACCACAGTCAGGTTCATTTCTGTATTAATCCACAGAGTTAATGCTTTGACCACAGGTCAGGGTCATACATGAATTAATGCTTTGACCGCAGTCAGGGTCATATGTGTGTTAATACACAGAGCAGTCCTAACGTCTCACTACCCCTCTAGACCGTACTCTGTCAACCGTTCCTAACCGACCACACTGTCTTGATACCCTACAGACCCCTCTAATCACAACGCCTTTTACCGCACCCTTTGACCCTATGAACCAATCCGCCCTCTCCACCAGACTCCTCTCAACCCTCCTCTTGACAGTACAGACATGTCACTCTCTCTACCAGGTGATTTTGAACCGACGATGATGTGGTGACGACTTCTCTACCCCAATTTAACACAGTTATTGTAGCCAAGGACTCTCTTCCCTGTCTCTCTCTCTCCTTTCCCACAACTCCAAAGCTCTTTTGAGTTAAGTGGTACTGTAATGAAATGAAATTGACTTGTAATAAAAAAGTCACCAGGGTTTTGCCATTCAAGGTTGAATTCATTTGGTCTCACTAGCATCCTGTCTATTCTCTGTTTAAATGTAGGAGTTGTCGGGTACTCATGTCTCTGTGTGTCTGTCATTCAGATGTCGCAGAGCTAGCTGCAGTAATAGCTCACGGTCACTTTACATGTATATTTTTGACATCTGCTTAGTGGGGGCTGGCGGAATAGCTTGCAGCACTGGTTTGTCTGTGTGTTGTGTGTGTGTGTGTGTGTGTGTGTGTGTGTGTGTGTGTGTGTGTGTGTGTGTGTGTGTGTGTGTGTGTGTGTGTGTGTGTGTGTGTGTGATAGCTCTTCAGACTCCCTGAGCTGCACCCCCCCCCCCCACCCCCGTTCCAATCTAATGAAGTTGGAGTGTCCAGACTGACAGCTTAATTATGTTTTATGAAAGTGGGACAAATGGAACTGTGTATCCATTACATTCTGATCTGGAAGCACCGACGGTCCTCGCTGTACCGCTGTCTGTGGACTCTAATCCACACACACACACATGCATTAACACAAACGCACACACACCAGCTCCCACCATCCTGACAGCCAGGCCGATCACACATCTCTCCCAATCTCAGTCCCATTTCCTGTTTTTTTACTCACCCCCTCCTCACTTCCGATATTAAACAGTCTGTTCTCTCTACACCTCATCTAACATATCTGACTGACTTCCTTTACCTCTCTCGTATCTCTCTCCGTTTTCCCTCTTCCCTTTCTCTGTTACGCGGAGTGGAACAGGGAAACCCAAGAGCAGACTCAGACGAGGAGACTGGGATGAAGTAACCAAGGTATTTATTGAAACACAGGGGGAAGATGGAGTGCAGGCCAGGGGAAGATGGAGGGCAGGCCAGGGGAAGATGGAGGGCAGGCCAGGGGAAGATGGAGGGCAAGCCAGGGGAAGATGGAGGGCAGGCCAGGGGAAGATGGAGTGCAGGCCAGGGGAAGATGGAGTGCAGGCCAGGGGAAGATGGAGTGCAGGCCAGGGGAAGATGGAGGACAAGCCAGGGGAAGATGGAGGGCAGGCCAGGGGAAGATGGAGTGCAGGCCAGGGGAAGATGGAGTGCAGGCCAGGGGAAGATGGAGGGCAGGCCAGGGGAAGATGGAGGGCAGGCCAGGGGAAGATGGAGGGCAAGCCAGGGGAAGATGGAGTGCAGGCCAGGGGAAGCTTGGACGGGTTGCAGGAAACCAGGTGTGGAGGCTGAGGCTGGAGCGAGAGGGGTTGGGACTGGGTAAGCAGGTCTGGAGGGGAATCCAAGGGAGCAGTAGAGTGGGGAGAGGGAGAGGGAGAGGGAGAGGGAGAGGGAGAGGGAGAGGGAGAGGGAGAGAGCACTGGGGGAGTGGCGTCAGGTCAAGGAGACACAAGATGAACAGTAGAGGGTGTGGCAGAAGCAGATGTAACACTTTCACCTTCCTCATCTCTCTTTCCTTTATCTCTCTCTATATCCCCCTCTCTCTTGACCCCTTCCACCCTCTCCTTCTTTCTCTCATTCCCCTCATCCGTTCTTCCCCTCTCACTACCCCTCCCTCCCTCCTTCCATCTCTCTCTTTCCAGAGTGTGTAGTCCATCTGTTGTTTGACAGCAGGCCTCAGTAAATTATCACTGTATCTAAATGTTGATGACTGGGACTTTGGGAGATGCAGGCAGATAGACAGGGAGCGGTGTGTGTGCTTGTGTGGATGAAGGGTCGTTTATGAAGGGAGGAGGCTGGGGAGATGGGATGACGCAGGGGTGCGTCACCTGAGTGGGTTGATTCACTGATGTGGTCGTCCTGTCTGGGTTGGCGCGCCCCCTTGGGTTGTGCCATGGCGGAGATCTTTGTGGGCTATACTCAGCCTTGTCTCAGGATGGTAAGTTGGTGGTTGAAGATATCCCTCTAGTGGTGTGGGGGCTGTGCTTTGGCAAAGTGGGTGGGGTTATATCCTTCCTGTTTGGCCCTGTCCGGGGGTGTCCTCGGATGGGGCCACAGTGTCTCCTGACCCCTCCTGTCTCAGCCTCCAGTATTTATGCTGCAGTAGTTTATGTGTCGGGGGGCTAGGGTCAGTTTGTTATATCTGGAGTACTTCTCCTGTCCTATTCGGTGTCCTGTGTGAATCTAAGTGTGCATTCTCTAATTCTCTCCTTCTCTCTTTCTTTCTCTCTCTCGGAGGACCTGAGCCCTAGGACCATGCCCCAGGACTACCTGACATGATGACTCCTTGCTGTCCCCAGTCCACCTGACCGTGCTGCTGCTCCAGTTTCAACTGTTCTGCCTTATTATTATTCGACCATGCTGGTCATTTATGAACATTTGAACATCTTGGCCATGTTCTGTTATAATCTCCACCCGGCACAGCCAGAAGAGGACTGGCCACCCCACATAGCCTGGTTCCTCTCTAGGTTTCTTCCTAGGTTTTGGCCTTTCTAGGGAGTTTTTCCTAGCCACCGTGCTTCTACACCTGCATTGCTTGCTGTTTTGGGTTTTAGGCTGGGTTTCTGTACAGCACTTTGAGATATCAGCTGATGTACGAAGGGCTATATAAATACATTTGATTTGATTTGATTTGATTGGATATGGTGGGGAGGGGGTAAGGGGGGGTGCGGGGTAGAGGAGGTTTGGGGTTTCTGGCAGATGTCAAACAGTTGAATCTTCTCACGGACACACTGACAACTCACTCAGTAGCTATGGAGGGTGGATAACAGACTTGTAAGAGGGGGTAACAGATGTGACCTGCCCTCCACCCCATCTGTGGTATGACACCTGACAGGACTCCCCAATACACTCCAAAACGTATCACTCCTGGTCCAGGGGTCAAGGGTCAAGGGGGTATGGAAGGTGAGGGGGGAGAGAGGGGAGGCATGGCCAGGATATGCTGTTTAAAGGTAATAGTATGGAAATGACTCCCCATATTGTCTGAAAGAGGCACACACACACACACACACACACACACACACACATTTTCCAGGGTCAGAAGATACAATCTCTTGACAGAGTCACTCACCTTTCGTCTCATTATTAAACCTCAGTAAAACAGCAGCAAAATGTGTGTGTGTGTTCTGATAGACCCCTGCCTCCTTAGGACATTACCTATAATATTAACCAGATGACAGGCTGTGTGTGTGTGTTCTGATGGACCCCTGCCTCCTTAGGACATTACCTATAATATTAACCAGATGACAGGCTGTGTGTGTGTGTTCTGATAGACTCCTGCCTCCTTAGGACATTACCTATAATATTAACCACATGACAGGCTGTGTGTGTGTGTTCTGATAGACCCCTGCCTCCTTAGGACATTACCTATAATATTAACCACATGACACAGGCTGTGTGTGTGTGTGTTCTGATGGACCCCTGCCTCCTTAGGACATTACCTATAATATTAACCACATGACACAGGCTGTGTGTGTGTGTTCTGATGGACCCCTGCCTCCTTAGGACATTACCTATAATATTAACCACATGACACAGGCTGTGTGTGTGTGTGTTCTGATGGACCCCTGCCTCCTTAGGACATTACCTATAATATTAACCACATGACAGGCTGTGTGTGTGTGTTCTGATGGACCCCTGCCTCCTTAGGACATTACCTATAATATTAACCACATGACACAGGCTGTGTGTGTGTGTGTGTGTTGATGTGTGTGTAAAATGACCTCTCATAATAAACACATGATGTTCACCCTCTCACCACCCTCTCACCACCCTCTCACCACCAGTCAGTCATCATGATGTCCACCCTCTCACCACCAGTCAGTCATCATGATGTCCACCCTCTCACCACCAGTCAGTCATCATGATGTCCACCCTCTCACCACCAGTCAGTCATCGTGATGTCCACCCTCTCACCACCTGTCAGTCATCATGATGTCCACCCTCTCACCACCAGTCAGTCATCATGATGTCCACCCTCTCACCACCAGTCAGTCATCATGATGTCCACCCTCTCACCACCTGTCAGTCATCATGATGTCCACCCTCTCACCACCAGTCAGTCATCATGATGTCCACCCTCTCACCACCAGTCAGTCATCATGATGTCCAACCTCTCACCACCAGTCAGTCATCATGATGTCCACCCTCTCACCACCAGTCAGTCATCATGATGTCCACCCTCTCACCACCAGTCAGTCATCGTGATGTCCACCCTCTCACCACCTGTCAGTCATCATGATGTCCACCCTCTCACCACCTGTCAGTCATCATGATGTCCACCCTCTCACCACCTGTCAGTCATCATGATGTCCACCCTCTCACCACCAGTCAGTCATCGTGATGTCCACCCTCTCACCACCAGTCAGTCATCATGATGTCCACCCTCTCAACACCCTCTCACCACCTGTCAGTCATCATGATGTCCACCCTCTCACCACCAGTCAGTCATCATGATGTCCACCCTCTCACCACCTGTCAGTCATCATGATGTCCACCCTCTCACCACCTGTCAGTCATCGTGATGTCCACCCTCTCACCACCAGTCAGTCATCATGATGTCCACCCTCTCACCACCTGTCAGTCATCATGATGTCCACCCTCTCACCACCAGTCAGTCATCATGATGTCCACCCTCTCACCACCAGTCAGTCATCATGATGTCCACCCTCTCACCACCAGTCAGTCATCATGATGTCCACCCTCTCACCACCTGTCAGTCATCATGATGTCCACCCTCTCACCACCAGTCAGTCATCATGATGTCCACCCTCTCACCACCAGTCAGTCATCATGATGTCCACCCTCTCACCGCCAGTCAGTTATCATGATGTCCACCCTCTCACCACCAGTCAGTCATCGTGGTGTCCACCCTCTCACCACCAGTCAGTCATCGTGATGTCCACCCTCTCACCACCAGTCAGTCATCATGATGTCCACCCTCTCACCACCAGTCAGTCATCATGATGTCCACCCTCTCACCACCAGTCAGTCATCATGATGTCCACCCTCTCACCACCTGTCAGTCATCATGATGTCCACCCTCTCACCACCCGTCAGTCATCATGATTACACACAACCTAAAAATGTCTGCCCTGGCATCATTCAGATGGGGTCTACATTTGGGGAGTGGATGAGGTATGTTACCCTCTAGACAATGTAAAGAGCTTTCAGACCTGGTGCTATGACAATGGAAAATGAGATTAATTCATTTTAAATGCACATGCAAAGGTGGGTGTGTGCGTGTGTGTGTATGTGTGTGTGTGTGTGTGTGTGTGCGTGTGCGTGTATGTGAGTGTGTGTGTGTGTCTGTGTGATTGCGCAAAGGATGAGTGAGTGTGGATAATGACTTGTGTTGTAGTCAGTGGCTGGGCTACAATAGGATCAGAACCAACACATGGGCATGGTTTATATATGTCTGACCACACTGATACAGCGCTGACCAGGATACTGAGTCAAATATAATACCAGACCAACACAATAAATAACAACATTGATACAGCGCTGACCAGGATACTGACTATAATATAATACCAGACCAACATAATAAATAACAACATTGATACAGCGCTGACCAGGATACTGACTATAATATAATATAATACCAGACCAACACAATAAATAACAACATTGATACAGGGCTGACCAGGATACTGACTATTATATAATACCAGACCAACACAATAAATAACAACATTGATACAGGGCTGACCAGGATACTGACTATAATATAATACCAGACCAACACAATAAATAACAACATTGATACAGCGCTGACCAGGATACTGAGTCAAATATAATACCAGACCAACACAATAAATAACAACATTGATACAGGGCTGACCAGGATACTGACTATAATATAATACCAGACCAACACAATAAATAGCAACATTGATACAGCGCTGACCAGGATACTGACTATAATATAATATAATACCAGACCAACACAATAAATAACAACATTGATACAGGGCTGACCAGGATACTGACTATAATATAATATAATACCAGACCAACACAATAAATAACAAGATTGATACGGGGCTGACCAGGATACTGACTATAATATAATACCAGACCAACACAATAAATAACAACATTGATACAGGGCTGACCAGGATACTGACTATTATATAATATAATACCAGACCAACACAATAAATAACAACATTGATACAGGGCTGACCAGGATACTGACTATAATATAATACCAGACCAACACAATAAATAACAACATTGATACAGGGTTGACCAGGATACTGACTATAATATAATATAATGCCAGACCAACACAATAAATAACAACATTGATACAGGGCTGACCAGGATACTGACTATAATATAATACCAGACCAACACAATAAATAACAACATTGATACAGGGCTGACCACGATACTGACTATAATATAATATAATACCAGACCAACACAATAAATAAAAACATTGATACAGGGCTGACCAGGATACTGACTATAATATAATATAATACCAGACCAACACAATAAATAACAACATTGATACAGGGCTGACCAGGATACTGACTATAATATAATACCAGACCAACATAATAAATAACAACATTGATACAGCGCTGACCAGGATACTGACTATAATATAATATAATACCAGACCAACACAATAAATAACAACATTGATACAGGGCTGACCAGGATACTGACTATAATATAATATAATACCAGACCAACACAATAAATAACAACATTGATACAGGGCTGACCAGGATACTGACTATAATATAATATAATACCAGACCAACACAATAAATAACAACATTGATACAGGGCTGACCAGGATACTGACTATAATATAATACCAGACCAACATAATAAATAACAACATTGATACAGGGCTGACCAGGATACTGACTATAACATAATATAATACCAGACCAACACAATAAATAACAACATTGATACAGGGCTGACCAGGATACTGACTATAATATAATATAGTACCAGACCAACACAATAAATAACAACATTGATACAGGGCTGACCAGGATACTGACTATAATATAATATAATACCAGACCAACACAATAAATAACAACATTGATACAGGGCTGACCAGGATACTGACTATAACATAATATAATACCAGACCAACACAATAAATAACAACATTGATACAGGGCTGACCAGGATACTGACTATAATATAATAGCAGACCAACATAATAAATAACAACATTGATACAGGGCTGACCAGGATACTGACAATAATATAATATAATACCAGACCAACACAATAAATAACAACATTGATACAGGGCTGACCAGGATACTGACTATAACATAATATAATACCAGACCAACACAATAAATAACAACATTGATACAGGGCTGACCAGGATACTGACTATAATATAATAGCAGACCAACAGAATAAATAACAACATTGATACAGGGCTGACCAGGATACTGACAATAATATAATATAATACCAGACCAACATAATAAATAACAACATTGATACAGGGCTGACCAGGATACTGACTATAATATAATACCAGACCAACACAATAAATAACAACATTGATACAGGGCTGACCAGGATACTGACTATAATATAATACCAGACCAACATAATAAATAACAACATTGATACAGGGCTGACCAGGATACTGACTATAATATAATATAATACCAGACCAACACAATAAATAACAACATTGATACAGGGCTGACCAGGATACTGACTATAATATAATACCAGACCAACATAATAAATAACAACATTGATACAGGGCTGACCAGGATACTGACTATAACATAATATAATACCAGACCAACACAATAAATAACAACATTGATACAGGGCTGACCAGGATACTGACTATAATATAATATAGTACCAGACCAACACAATAAATAACAACATTGATACAGGGCTGACCAGGATACTGACTATAATATAATATAATACCAGACCAACACAATAAATAACAACATTGATACAGGGCTGACCAGGATACTGACTATAACATAATATAATACCAGACCAACACAATAAATAACAACATTGATACAGGGCTGACCAGGATACTGACTATAATATAATAGCAGACCAACATAATAAATAACAACATTGATACAGGGCTGACCAGGATACTGACAATAATATAATATAATACCAGACCAACACAATAAATAACAACATTGATACAGGGCTGACCAGGATACTGACTATAACATAATATAATACCAGACCAACACAATAAATAACAACATTGATACAGGGCTGACCAGGATACTGACTATAATATAATAGCAGACCAACAGAATAAATAACAACATTGATACAGGGCTGACCAGGATACTGACAATAATATAATATAATACCAGACCAACATAATAAATAACAACATTGATACAGGGCTGACCAGGATACTGACTATAATATAATACCAGACCAACACAATAAATAACAACATTGATACAGGGCTGACCAGGATACTGACTATAATATAATACCAGACCAACATAATAAATAACAACATTGATACAGGGCTGACCAGGATACTGACTATAATATAATATAATACCAGACCAACACAATAAATAACAACATTGATACAGGGCTGACCAGGATACTGACTATAATATAATACCAGACCAACACAATAAATAACAACATTGATACAGGGCTGACCAGGATACTGACAATGATATAATACCAGACCAACACAATAAATAACAACATTGATACAGGGCTGACCAGGATACTGACTATAATATAATACCAGACCAACACAATAAATAACAACATTGATACAGGGCTGACCACGATACTGACTATAATATAATATAATACCAGACCAACACAATAAATAACAACATTGATACAGGGCTGACCAGGATACTGACTATAATATAATATAATACCAGACCAACACAATAAATAACAACATTGATACAGGGCTGACCAGGATACTGACTATAATATAATACCAGACCAACACAATAAATAAAAACATTGATACAGGGCTGACCAGGATACTGACAATGATATAATACCAGACCAACACAATAAATAACAACATTGATACAGGGCTGACCAGGATACTGACTATAATATAATACCAGACCAACACAATAAATAACAACATTGATACAGGGCTGACCACGATACTGACTATAATATAATATAATACCAGACCAACACAATAAATAACAACATTGATACAGGGCTGACCAGGATACTGACTATAATATAATACCAGACCAACATAATAAATAACAACATTGATACAGGGCTGACCAGGATACTGACTATAATATAATATAATACCAGACCAACACAATAAATAACAACATTGATACAGGGCTGACCAGGATACTGACTATAATATAATATAATACCAGACCAACACAATAAATAACAACATTGATACAGCGCTGACCAGGATACTGACTATAATATAATATAATACCAGACCAACACAATAAATAACAACATTGATACAGCGCTGACCAGGATACTGACTATAATATAATACCAGACCAACACAATAAATAACAACATTGATACAGCGCTGACCAGGATACTGACTATAATATAATACCAGACCAACATAATAAATAACAACATTGATACAGGGCTGACCAGGATACTGACAATAATATAATATAATACCAGACCAACATAATAAATTACAACATTGATACAGCGCTGACCAGGATACTGACTATAATATAATGACAGACCAACATAATAAATAACAACATTGATACAGGGCTGACCAGGATACTGACTATAATATAATACCAGACCAACATAATAAATAACAGCAGTGATACAGGGCTGACCAGGATACTGACTATAATATAATACCAGACCAACATAATAAATAACAACATTGATACAGGGCTGACCAGGATACTGACTATAATATAATACCAGACCAACATAATAAATAACAACATTGATACAGGGCTGACCAGGATACTGACTATAATATAATATAATACCAGACCAACATATTAAATAACAACATTGATACAGCGCTGACCAGGATACTGACTATAATATAATACCAGACCAACATAATAAATAACAACATTGATACAGGGCTGACCAGGATACTGACTATAATATAATATAATACCAGACCAACACAATAAATAACAACATTGATACAGGGCTGACCAGGATACTGACTATAATATAATATAATACCAGACCAACATAATAAATAACAACATTGATACAGGGCTGACCAGGATACTGACTATAATATAATATAATACCAGACCAACACAATAAATAACAACATTGATACAGGGCTGACCAGGATACTGACTATAATATAATATAATACCTATAATACCAGACCAACACAATAAATAACAACATTGATACAGGGCTGACCAGGATACTGACTATAATATAATATAATACCAGACCAACATAATAAATAACAACATTGATACAGCGCTGACCAGGATACTGACTATAATATAATACCAGACCAACATAATAAATAACAACATTGATACAGGGCTGACCAGGATACTGACTATAATATAATATAATACCAGACCAACACAATAAATAACAACATTGATACAGGGCTGACCAGGATACTGACTATAATATAATATAATACCAGACCAACACAATAAATAACAACATTGATAGAGGGCTGACCAGGATACTGACTATAATATAATATAATACCAGACCAACACAATAAATAACAACATTGATACAGGGCTGACCAGGATACTGACTATAATATAATACCAGACCAACACAATAAATAACAACATTGATACAGGGCTGACCAGGATACTGACTATAATATAATACCAGACCAACACAATAAATAACAACATTGATACAGGGCTGACCAGGATACTGACTATAATATAATACCAGACCAAAACAATAAATAACAACATTGATACAGCGCTGACCAGGATACTGACTATAATATAATACCAGACCAACACAATAAATAACAACATTGATACAGGGCTGACCACGATACTGACTATAATATAATATAATACCAGACCAACACAATAAATAACAACATTGATACAGAGCTGACCAGGATACTGACTATAATATAATATAATACCAGACCAACACAATAAATAACAACATTGATACAGCGCTGACCAGGATACTGACTATAACATAATATAATACCAGACCAACACAATAAATAACAACATTGATACAGGGCTGACCACGATACTGACTATAATATAATACCAGACCAACATAATAAATAACAACATTGATACAGGGCTGACCACGATACTGACTATAATATAATATAATACCAGACCAACACAATAAATAACAACATTGATACAGGGCTGACCAGGATACTGACTATAATATAATATAATACCAGACCAACATAATAAATAACAACATTGATACAGGGCTGACCAGGATACTGACTATAATATAATACCAGACCAACATAATAAATAACAACATTGATACAGGGCTGACCAGGATACTGACTATAATATAATGACAGACCAACATAATAAATAACAACATTGATACAGGGCTGACCAGGATACTGACTATAATATAATATAATACCAGACCAACACAATAAATAACAACATTGATACAGGGCTGACCAGGATACTGACTATAATATAATACCAGACCAACACAATAAATAACAACATTGATACAGGGCTGACCAGGATACTGACTATAATATAATACCAGACCAACACAATAAATAACAACATTGATACAGGGCTGACCAGGATACTGACTATAATATAATATAATGCCAGACCAACACAATAAATAACAACATTGATACAGGGCTGACCAGGATACTGACTATAATATAATACCAGACCAAAACAATGAATAACAACATTGATACAGGGCTGACCAGGATACTGACTATAATATAATACCAGACCAACATAATAAATAACAACATTGATACAGCACTGACCAGGATACTGACTATAATATAATAACAGACCAACACAATAAATAACAACATTGATACAGCGCTGACCAGGATACTGACTATAATATAATACCAGACCAACACAATAAATAACAACATTGATACAGGGCTGACCAGGATACTGACTATAATATAATAGCAGACCAACATAAGAAATAACAACATTGATACAGGGCTTACCAGGATACTGACTATAATATAATATAATACCAGACCAACACAATAAATAACAACATTGATACAGGGCTGACCAGGATACTGACTATAATATAGTACCAGACCAACATAATAAATAACAACATTGATACAGGGCTGACCAGGATACTGACTATAATATAATATAATACCAGACCAACACAATAAATAACAACATTGATACAGCGCTGACCAGGATACTGACTATAATATAATACCAGACCAACATAATAAATAACAACATTGATACAGGGCTGACCAGGATACTGACTATAATATAATATAATACCAGACCAACACAATAAATAACAACATTGATACAGCGCTGACCAGGATACTGACTATAATATAATACCAGACCAACATAATAAATAACAACATTGATACAGGGCTTACCAGGATACTGACTATAATATAATATAATACCAGACCAACACAATAAATAACAACATTGATACAGGGCTGACCAGGATACTGACTATAATATAATATAATACCAGACCAACACAATAAATAACAACATTGATACAGGGCTGACCAGGATACTGACTATAATATAATATAATACCAGACCAACACAATAAATAACAACATTGATACAGGGCTGACCAGGATACTGACTATAATATAATATAATACCAGACCAACACAATAAATAACAACATTGATACAGGGCTGACCAGGATACTGACTATAATATAATATAATACCAGACCAACATAATAAATAACAACATTGATACAGGGCTGACCAGGATACTGACTATAATATAATACCAGACCAACATAATAAATAACAACATTGATACAGGGCTGACCAGGATACTGACTATAATACAATATAATACCAGACCAACATAATAAATAACAACATTGATACAGCGCTGACCAGGATACTGACTATAATATAATATAATACCAGACCAACATAATAAATAACAACATTGATACAGCGCTGACCAGGATACTGACTATAATATAATATAATACCAGACCAACATAATAAATAACAACATTGATACAGGGTTGACCAGGATACTGACTATGATATAATATAATACCTATAATACCAGACCAACACAATAAATAACAACATTGATACAGGGCTGACCAGGATACTGACTATAATATAATACCAGACCAACATAATAAATAACAACATTGATACAGGGCTGACCAGGATACTGACTATAATTGATACAGGGCTGACCAGGATACTGACTATATTTGATACAGTATACTGCACACTTATATTGTATTTCTGATGCGCAACGATTGTGATACAATTATATTTTTGTGATACAATGGAGAATTTGTCTGCACAAAAATATTTACACAAACATTGTGCAGTGTCTCCACAAAACATTTGTAATATTGGGATCAATCTTGTCCTAGGGCAGAACTGAACAGTTTACGCTAGATGGGCCAGCCGCAAAGTCAAAATTGGCTATATCATAACATTTTCATGAAAACAAAAAGTTGAGATTTTTAAGGTTAGGATTAGGCATAAGGATGGCAGTATGGTTAGGGCTAGGTTTAAAATCTGATTTCATGACTTTGTGGCTGTGCCAGCCGGCAGAGCTTCCAGTACATGAGTTATCCCAAGAAATGCCAAACTGCAACTTTTGTGCAGTATCACAGTCATTGTGCCAAATGCATTGTTCATCGATTGTACAACATGAGTGTGAACGGGGCCTTTGTGAGTCGACTGAGTTAGAATGTCTCCTAATGATGACTAACACCACAGTGCCATCCCCTATAGAGTGAGACGAGACAGGCACACGTGCTACGACGGCACATCGACCATTCACACAGCAGATAGCACAGTGCCACGACAACCCACATGACAACCAATGACACGGCGCAACAGAGCAGAACGCAGTAGTCAGGGCGACGAGGCAGTGATTGATGGGAGGGCCGATGCCCCCTGAGTGTGTACCATGTCTGTCGGCAGGTGAACTGGCCCGCCATACGAACATGGTGTCTGTTCTGATATCAGCTACTCAGCCACCTAGCCACAGCCTGACCACCCAGTTGACCAGTGCAGGAACCAGTAGCTACTTAGCCACCTAGCCACAGCCTGACTGCCCAGTTGACAAAATCAAATCAAACTTTATTTGTCACATGCGCCGAATACAACAAGTGTAGACTTTACCGTGAAATGCTTACTTACAAGCCTTTAACCAACAGCGCAGTTCAAGAAGAAGAAAATATTTACCAAGTAGACTAAAGTAAAAAGTAATAATAAAATAATAAGAATAACAATAACGAGGTTATATACAGGTGGCACCGGTACTGAGTCAGTGTGCTGGTGTACAAGTTTGTACATGTAGGTGGGGGTGAAGTGACTATGCATAGATAATAAACAGCGAGTAGCAGCAGTGTACAAAAAGGGAGGGGGGGGGGGGGGGGGGGTCAATGTAAATTGTCCGGTGGTGATTTTATGAATTGTTCAGCAGTCTTATGGCTTGGGCGTAGAAGCTGTTGAGGAGCCTTTTGGTCCTAGACTTGGGGCTCCGGTACCGCTTGCCATGTGGTAGCAGAGAAAACAGTCTATAACTTGGGTGACTCGAGTCTCTGACAATTTTATGGGCTTTCTGACACCGCCTATTATATAGGTCCTGAATGGCAGGAAGCTTGGCCCCAGAAATACACTGGGCCGTTCGCACTACCCTCTGTAGCATCTTAGGATCAGATGCCGAGCAGATGCCATACAAGGCGGTGATGCAACCGGTCAGGATGCCCTCGAAGGTGCAGCTGTAGAACCTTTTGGGGGTTCTGGGGACCCATGCCAAATCTTTTCAGTCTCCTGAGGGGGAAAAGGTTTTGTCGTGCCCTCTTCACGACTGTCTCGGTATGAGTGGACCATGATAATTCGTTGGTGATGTGGACACCAAGGAACTTGAAACTCTCGACCTGCACCACTACAGCCCGGTCGATGTTAATTTGGGCCTGTTCGGTCCCCATTAACAGTAGTCCACGATCAGCTTCTTTGTCTTGCTCACATTAAGGGAAAGGTTGTTGTCCTGTCACCAGTTCGCTGACCTCCTCCCTATAGGCCGTCCCGTCGTTGTCGGTGATCAGGCCTACCACTTTTGTGTCAATGAACAGCATTCTCACATAGGTGTTCCTTTTGTCCAGGTGAGAAAAGGCAGTGTGGAGTGCGTTTGAGATTGGGTCGTCTGTGGATCTGTTGGGGCGTTATGCGAATTGGAGTGGGTCTAGGGTTTCCGGGAGGATGCTGTTGATGTGAAGCATTTCAAAGCACTTCATGGCTACTGACTTGAGTGCCATGGGGCAGAAATCATTTAGACAGGTTACCTTCTCTTCCTTGGGCACAGTGAAGCATTTGCTTGAAACATGTAGGTATTACAGATTCGGTCAGGGAGAGGTTGAAAATGTCAGTGAAGACACTTGCCAGTTTGTCCGGTCATGCTTTGAGGAAACATCCTGGTAATCCATCTGGCCCAGCGGCTTTGTGAATGTTGACCTGTTTAAAGGTTTTCTTCAGATCAGCTACAGAGAGCGTAATCACACAGTCATCCAGAACAGCTGGTGCTCTCGTGCATTCTTAAGTGTTGCTTGCCTCGAAGTGTGCATAAAAGGCATTTAACTTGTCTGGTAGGTTCTCGTCACTGGGCAACTCACGTCTGGGTTTCCCTTTGTAGTCCATAATAGTTTTCAAGCCCTGTCACATCCGACGAGCGTCAAAGTCAGTGTAGTAGGATTCAATCTTAATCCTGTATTAATGCTTTGATTGTTTGATGGTTCATCTGAGGGCATAGCGGATGTTTCCTGTAATCCCACTGCTTCTGTTTGGGATATGTACGTACAGTCATTGTGGGGACGACGTCATCGATGCACTTAATGATGAAGCTGATGACTGAGGTGGTGTACTCCTCAATTTATTTGAATGAATCACAGAACATATTCCAGTCTGTGCCATCAAAACAGTCCATTAGTGTAGCATCCATATCATCTGACCACTTCCGTATTGAGTGAGTCACTGGTACTTCCTGCTTTAGTTTTTGCTTGTAAGCAGGAATCAGGAGGATAGAATTATGGTCAGCTTTGCCAAATGGAGGGTGGGGGAGAGCATCTCTTGTATGCATCTCTGTGTGTGGAGTAAAGGTGGTCTAGGATTTTTTTCTCTGGTTGCACATCTGACATACTGGAAAAAAATTGGTAAAACTCATTTAAGTTTGCCTGCATTAAAGTCTCCTGGCACTAGGAGCGTCGCTTCTGGGTGAGAATTTTCTTCTTTGCTTATGGCCTTATAGAGTTGGTTGAGAGCAGTCTTAGTGCCAGCTTCGCTTTGTGGTGGTAAATAGACGGCTACGAATAATACAGATGAGAACTCTCTCGGTAGATAGTGTGGTCTACAGCTTATCATAAGGTACTCTACCTTAGGTGAGCAATACCTTGAGGCTTCTTTAATACTAGACATTGCGCACCAGCTGTTATTGATAAATAGACACACACACCCCCACCCCTTGTCTTACTAGAGGTAGCGTCTCTGTTCTGCTGGTGCATGGAAAATCCCGCTAGCTCTATGTTGTCTGTGTCGTCGTTCACCCACGTCTCGGTGAAACATAAGATGTTACAGTTTTTAATGTCCCGTTGGTAGGGAAATCTTTATCGTAGGTCATCAATTTTATTTTCCAACGATTGCATGATAGCAAGAAGAACGGATGACAGTGGGAGTTTACTCGCTCGCCTACAGATTCTCCGAAGAATCCCGATCTGTGGCCCCTTTTTCTGCATCTTTTCTTCACATAAAAGGCGGGGATCTGGGCCTGTTCCAGTGAAAGCAGTACATGCTTCTCGTCGGACTCGTAAAAGAAAAAAGTTTCTTCCAGTCCGCGGTGGGTAATCCCTGTTCTGATGTCCAGGTAATCCCTGTTCTGATGTTCAGGTAATCCCTGTTCTGATGTACAGGTAATCCCTGTTCTGATGTCCAGGTAATCCCTGTTCTGATATCCAGGTAATCCCTGTTCTGATGTCCAGGTAATCCCTGTTCTGATGTTCAGATAATCCCTGTTCTGATGTTCAGGTAATCCCTGTTCTGATGTTCAGGTAATCCCTGTTCTGATGTTCAGGTAATCCCTGTTCTGATGTTCAGGTAATCCCTGTTCTGATGTTCAGGTAATCCCTGTTCTGATGTCCAGGTAATCCCTGTTCTGATGTTCAGGTAATCCCTGTTCTGATGTCCAGGTAATCCCTGTTCTGATGTTCAGGTAATCCCTGTTCTGACGTTCAGGTAATCCCTGTTCTGATGTTCAGAAGTTATTTTCCGTCATAAGAGACGATAGCAGCAACATTATGTACAAAATACATTTTAAAAATAACTTACACAAAATGCAAAAAAACTAACAAAATAGCGCAATTGGTTGGGAGAATGTAAAATGTTAACCATGTTCTTCGACTCCATCTTTGTACAGGAACCAGTAGCTACTACCAACTAGCCAGAGCCTGACCGCCCAGTTGACCCATACAGAAATGAATACATTAAAAGAATGAGACACAAACCTGTCACTGTCTGTACCTACATCACTCTATTGCTTTCTCTCTACATCTCGTTGTATATATACTGCCCTACAAAGACAAAACTAATTTAGGTAATGTCATTTTTTTTGCTGCAAATCTAAATTCAAAGTATTTTTATTTCTAAACAGACACCAATTTCTGATGCTCCATGATATATTCAGATCAAATGACTTTATTGTTATTGTGTCAGGAAACTAAATGAATCAGATAACTATCACATTATTCAGATAATATACCTACCTACCTATCCATTACAACAGATTAAAGATTTTTGACCAAATTCATAGTTACTGCATTTTTCCTTTGCAGGGCAGTATACAGTATCTCTCCACCCCACTGATTGTCTCTTTCTCTCACAGAACATCTGGATCGGCCCACAGCCCTTCCATCAGTCTCAGCCCCCAGGCCTTCCATCAGTCTCAGCCCACAGCCCTTCCATCAGTCTCAGCCCCCAGGCCTCCCATCAGTCTCAGCCCACAGCCCTTCCATCAGTCTCAGCCCCCAGGCCTTCCATCAGTCTCAGCCCACAGCCCTTCCATCAGTCTCAGCCCCCAGGCCTTCCATCAGTCTCAGTCCCCAGGCCTTCCATCAGTCTCAGCCCCCAGGCCTCCCATCAGTCTCAGCCCCCAGGCCTCCCATCAGTCTCAGCCCCCAGGCCTTCCATCAGTCTCAGCCCCCAGGCCTTCCATCAGTCTCAGCCCCCAGGCCTTCCATCAGTCTCAGCCCCCAGGCCTCCCATCAGTCTCAGCCCCCAGGCCTTCCATCAGTCTCAGCCCCCAGGCCTTCCATCAGTCTCAGCCCCCAGGCCTCCCATCAGTCTCAGCCCCCAGCCCTTCCATCAGTCTCAGCCCCCAGGCCTCCCATCAGTCTCAGCCCCCAGGCCTTCCATCAGTCTCATCCCCCAGGCCTCCCATCAGTCTCAGCCCCCAGGCCTCCCATCAGTCTCAGCCCCCAGGCCTCCCATCAGTCTCAGCCCCCAGGCCTCCCATCAGTCTCAGCCCCCAGGCCTCCCATCAGTCTCAGCCCCAAAGCCTCCCATCAGTCTCAGCCCCCAGGCCTCCCATCAGTCTCATCCCCCAGGCCTCCCATCAGTCTCAGCCCCCAGGCCTTCCATCAGTCTCAGCCCCCAGGCCTCCCATCAGTCTCAGCCCCCAGGCCTCCCATCAGTCTCATCCCCCAGGCCTCCCATCAGTCTCAGCCCCCAGGCCTTCCATCAGTCTCAGCCCCCAGGCCTTCCATCAGTCTCTACCATCAGGTTTACACCAGCTGTCTGCACTCATTTGTGTTCCTCTCCACCCAAATAATGAAATTAGCCACGAGTTTCATGAGGTGCTGCAAGACACAGACGTAGGGTATGTGCGCGCGCGCGCGCGTGTGTGTGTCAGTGTGTGTGCGCGCCCATTCGTGTGTGACAGAGAGGAAGGTCAGAGGGATAGAAGTGTTGAAAAATGCTGCTTGCACAGAAATTGACCGTTGTTAAAACCAGAAATAAATCAAAAAGGGATTTTGACTGTGTCCTTTGTCCTCACTGCCCTCTCTCTTCCCCCTGAATCCAGAGAGGTATTTTAGAACCTGTCAGCTACATTTCCTGTGCCCAGGCCTGGTGTGTGTGTGTGTGTGTGTGTGTGTGTGTGTGTGTGTGTGTGTGTGTGTGTGTGTGTGTGATGGTTTAGTGGTCTGGGAAGCAGACTGATAGCTACTGTCTGTGACTGTTCGTCATGACTCCACTAGCCCTGGACAATATGGGACAACCAAAACAAGTGCAGCTAGCCAGGGAGTTTTTTAAATTCAGCTCCAGGATCCCTGCTATTACATTACATGATCACAGGAGAGAATTATCAGTCTGTTGCCAAGCTCAGAAGCAGGGCTGCATATTTCACTACTACAAACTAAAGTGAGGAACGTAACAAAAATATATCTATTTAAAAAAGTTGTACCAACCCTAACTTATTTAGGTTAAAAAACATGTTAATCTCTGTCATTCTCTCTCTACCTACTTATTTTATACCCCTCCTTCCAACAGTTTGTCAGCGTCATATACACGGAACAAAAATCAAAACGCAACACGCAACAATTTGAAAGGTTTTACTGAGTTACAGTTCATATGAGGAAATCAGTCAATTGAAATAAATAAATGAGGCCCTAATCTATGGACTTCACATGTCTGGGAATACAGATGTACATCTGTTGATCACAGATACCTTAAAAAAGGTAGGTTGTGTGGATCAGAAAACTAGTCAGTATCTGGTGTGACCACCATTTTCTTCATGCAGTGAGACATATGGAATGTTGTCCCACTCCTCTTCAATGGCTGTGCAAAGCTGTCGTACACATCGATCCAGGCCATCCCAAACATTCTCAATGGGTGGTGAGTATGCAGGCCATGGAGGAACTAGGACATTTTCAGCTTTGTTTCAGAACATTCAATTCTCTGGAAACAGCTCTGGTGGACATTCCTGCAGTTGGCATACCAGTTGCACGCTCACGTAAATCTTGAGACATTTGTGGCATTGTATTGTGTGACAAAACCGGACATTTTAGTGTGGCTTGCACATGATCATGCTGTTTAATCACCTGTCAGGTGGATGGATTATCTTGGCAAAGGATAAAGGCTCATTAACAGGTACTGTATGTAAACAAATTTGTGCTCAGAATTTGAGATAAATAATAGTTTTGTGCATATGGAACATTTCTGTGATCTTTTAGGAGGTTGTGTGGAGGTTCTGGTTAGTTCTGAAGGACCATCAGCATATTGTGTCCATCAATAGGGTGCTGTCAGTCAACCCGAGCACAATCGTCAGGCCAGGACAGCTGTCAATACAGCATGTAGAAGCAGACACCTGCCTCCGTACTCATCTCCTCTCACAACAATCACCTGTCAATACCCATAGTCCCGCTGATCAGCTCCCATCTTTGCTGATTCAGCTTGAGGAAGGTGTGTGTGTTGTTGAAACGCAGCACATTATGGACTTCTGATCAGAGGACACACACACACACACACACACACACAGACACACACACACACACACACACACACACACACACACACAGAGAGAGAGAGACAGACAGACACACACACACACACACACACACACACACACACACACACACACACACACACACACACACACACACACACACACAGAGAGACAGACAGACACACACACACACACAAAGGGGCATTATTTTGATCGCTGCATTGAAAGCCTTTGCTGAAACCTCCTCTCAGAGACACAATGGAACAGGTGAGACATGGAGCCTCCTACTGGAGACCTTTTAATAATGACACATGATGCTGACCTCTGATGACATGACTGGATCTGTGACAGCTATGTGGTAGAGCTCAGTGAGATCAGATATTTTAAGAAAAAGTGGAGGGAAGGTAGAAAAAGGGAACAGAGGGCACGGGAGGAGGGAAGATGGGAGGGGAGATGGCACAGGAAAGAGGGGCAGAGAGAACTGGAGCAGGGAAGATGAGAGGGGCAGAGAGAACTGGAGCAGGGAAGATGGGAGGGGAGATGACACAGGAAAGAGGGGCAGCGAGAACTGGAGCAGGGAAGATGGGAGGGGAGATGACACAGGAAAGAGGGGCAGAGAGAACTGGAGCAGGGAAGATGGGAGGGGAGATGACACAGGAAAGAGGGACAGAGAGAACTGGAGCAGGGAAGATGGGAGGGGAGATGACACAGGAAAGAGGGACAGAGAGAACAGGAGCAGGGAAGATGGGAGGGGAGATGACACAGGAAAGAGGGACAGAGAGAACGGGAGGAGGGAAGATGGGAGGGGAGATGACACAGGAAAGAGGGACAGAGAGAACGGGAGGAGGGAAGATGGGAGGGGAGATGACACAGGAAAGAGGGACAGAGAGAACGGGAGGAGGGAAGATGGGAGGGGAGATGACACAGGAAAGAGGAACAGAGAGAACGGGAGGAGGGAAGATGGGAGGGGAGATGACACAGGAAAAAGGAACAGAGAGAACGGGAGAAGGGAAGATGGGAGGGGAGATGACACAGGAAATAGGGACAGAGGGACAAAGGGATCAGAGAAGGGACAGAGGGATCAGAGAAGGGACAGAGGGGGAGAGAGATCAGAGAAGGGACAGAGGGATCAGAGGGATCAGAGAAGGGACAGAGGGACAGAGGGATCAGAGAAGGGACAGAGGGATCAGAGAAGGGACAGAGGGATCAGAGAAGGGACAGAGGGATCAGAGAAGGGACAGAGGGATCAGAGAAGGGACAGAGGTATCAGAGAAGGGACAGAGGGATCAGAGAAGGGACAGAGGGATCAGATAAGGGACAGAGGGACAGATGGATCAGAGAAGGGACAGAGTGATCAGAGAAGGGACAGAGGGATCAGAGAATGGACAGAGGGATCAGAGAAGGGACAGAGGAGGAGAGAGATCAGAGAAGGGACAGAGGGATCAGAGAAGGGACAGAGGAGGAGAGAGATCAGAGAAGGGACAGAGGAGGAGAGAGAGAGACCGTTGCCACACCTGGCTGTATCTGCATGAGAAATGTAATTACAAACGAGAGCGTGAGTGATCCTCAGCTCGCCCACATCTGGTATGGCATCTGGCAGGCAGCTAGTCTAAGCCCGCTGCATGGTACTACCCACCCTAATGTTACTGTCTACATGGCCATTAAGACACCATTACAAAACGCTCAATCTCTCCCCTCACAGTCTACCACAGACCCAAGGAAGGGACTAGAGAGAGAGAGAAGAAGGGACGGAGATAGAGAGAGGGGTGGCGGAGAGGAAAAGCGAAGGAGAGGGGGGAAGAGAGAGAGACTTTAACAGTCTAAAGTCTTTGAGATGCTCCACCCAGGCTGGCTAAATGTTTTCTATGGAGACTGAGGCTGCGAGGCCCTGGATGCTCAGCCAGGTCAGACGTCCATCCAAGTAAGCAGGACGTCAGGAGATGAGGTCAAAACCGGCCACATGGGCAACGGTGAGAGCAAGTAACATCAAGTAGGCTTGGGTTTTGGTAGGGTGTTGTGGATGGGATTGATGGGACTTCCTTACCCCAAACCCTTAACCTTACCCTGCCCTAACCCTACCCTAACCTTAACCACAACCCTTACCTAAACCTTAACCTTAACCTTAGCCGTTTAAAATGTCAACTTCAATGGGGTAGGGACATCCTTAAGATTCCTGATAGCAAGGCCCGATGGTGGATAACAAGGTAGCAAGGCCCTTTTAGTTTATTGAAAAATAATTCAAAGAAGTTGTCTTGAAAGTATTGACTGTATTGAGAAACTATCCCATGGCTGCTTCTAAATAGGCCAGTATACAGTATATACTGTATACTGCTCAAGTCTATACACCACCAGTCTATACACCACCCAAAGGACATCCAGCCAACCTGACACAACAGTAGGAAACACTGGAGTCAACATTGGTCAGCATCCCTGTGGAACGCTTTCAACACCTAGTAGAGTCCATTCCCCGACAAATTGCAATATTAGGATGGTGTTCTTAATAATTATCACACTCAGTGCAATATCTAACTGGTTCTGCGTGGCTCAGTTGGCAGAGCCTGGATCTCACAATGCCAAGGGTCATGGGTTTGATCCCCACTGGGGCCACACATACGTAAAATACATGAATGTAAATTGCTTTGGATAAAGCGTCTGATAAAAGGCAAACATTACATTTGGAAAGTATTCAGACACATTTACTTCTGTTATGTTACAGCTTTATTCTAAAATGGATGAAATCATTTTCTCCCCTCATCAATCTACATATAATACCCCATAATGACAAAGCAAAAAATATTTATTATTATTACTACCCCTTTACCCTCCTCACCCTACCCCTTTACCCTCCTCACCCTACCCCTTTACCCTCTTCACCCTACCCCTTTACCCTCCTCACCCTACCCCTTTACCCTCTTCACCCTACCCCTTTACCCTCCTCACCCTACCCCTTTATCCTATTCCTCCTACCCCTTTACCCTCCTCACCTACCCCTTTACCCTCCTCACCCTACCCCTTTATACCCTCCTCACCCTACCCCTTTACCCTCTTCACCTACCCCTTTACCCTCTTCACCCTACCCCTTTACCCTCCTCACCCTACCCCTTTACCCTCTTCACCCTACCCCTTTACCCTCCTCACCCTACCCCTTTACCCTCCTCAACCTACCCCTTTACCCTCCTCACCCTACCCCTTTACCCTCTTCACCCTACCCCTTTACCCTCTTCACCCTACCCCTTTACCCTCCTCACCCTACCCCTTTACCCTCCTCACCCTACCCCTTTACCCTCCTCACCCTACCCCTTTACCCTCCTCACCCTACCCCTTTACCCTCTTCACCCTACCCCTTTACCCTCTTCACCCTACCCCTTTATCCTCCTCACCCTACCCCTTTACCCTCTTCACCTTACCCCTTTACCCTCCTCACCCTACCCCTTTACCCTCCTCAACCTACCCCTTTACCCTCCTCACCTACCCCTTTACCCTCCTCACCCTACCCCTTTACCCTCGTCACCCTACCCCTTTACCCTCCTCACCTACCCCTTTACCCTCGTCACCCTACCCCTTTATACCCTCCTCACCCTACCCCTTTACCCTCGTCACCCTACCCCTTTACCCTCCTCACCTACCCCTTTACCCTCGTCACCCTACCCCTTTACCCTCCTCACCCTACCCCTTTACCCTCCTCACCCTACCCCTTTACCCTCTTCACCCTACCCCTTTACCCTCATCACCCTACCCCTTTATACCCTCCTCACCCTACCCCTTTACCCTCCTCACCCTACCCCTTTACCCTCTTCACCCTACCCCTTTACCCTCCTCACCCTACCCCTTTACCCTCCTCACCCTACCCTCTTTACCCTCCTCACCCTACCCCTTTACCCTCCTCACCCTACCCCTTTACCCTCCTCACCCTACCCCTATACCCTCCTCACCCTACCCCTTTACCCTCCTCACCCTACCCCTTTACCCTCCTCACCCTACCCCTTTACCCTCTTCACCCTACCCCTTTACCCTCCTCACCCTACCCCTTTACCCTCCTCAACCTACCCCTTTACCCTCCTCACCTACCCCTTTACCCTCCTCACCCTACCCCTTTATACCCTCCTCACCCTACCCCTTTACCCTCCTCACCCTACCCCTTTACCCTCTTCACCCTACCCCTTTACCCTCCTCACCTACCCCTTTACCCTCCTCACCCTACCCCTTTACCCTCCTCACCCTACCCCTATACCCTCCTCACCCTACCCCTTTACCCTCCTCACCCTACCCCTTTATACCCTCCTCACCCTACCCCTTTACCCTCCTCACCTACCCCTTTACCCTCCTCACCTACCCCTTTACCCTCCTCACCCTACCCCTTTACCCTCTTCACCTACCCCTTTACCCTCCTCACCTACCCCTTTACCCTCTTCACCCTACCCCTTTACCCTCCTCACCCTACCCCTTTACCCTCCTCACCCTACCCCTTTACCCTCCTCACCCTACCCCTTTACCCTCCTCACCCTACCCCTTTACCCTCTTCACCCTACCCCTTTACCCTCTTCACCCTACCCCTTTACCCTCCTCACCCTACCCCTTTATCCTCCTCACCCTACCCCTTTACCCTCTTCACCCTACCCCTTTACCCTCCTCACCCTACCCCTTTACCCTTCTCAACCTACCCCTTTACCCTCCTCACCTACCCCTTTACCCTCCTCACCCTACCCCTTTACCCTCGTCACCCTACCCCTTTACCCTCCTCACCTACCCCTTTACCCTCGTCACCCTACCCCTTTATACCCTCCTCACCCTACCCCTTTACCCTCGTCACCCTACCCCTTTACCCTCCTCACCTACCCCTTTACCCTCGTCACCCTACCCCTTTACCCTCCTCACCCTACCCCTTTACCCTCGTCACCCTACCCCTTTATACCCTCCTCACCCTACCCCTTTACCCTCCTCACCCTACCCCTTTACCCTCTTCACCCTACCCCTTTACCCTCGTCACCCTACCCCTTTATACCCTCCTCACCCTACCCCTTTACCCTCCTCACCCTACCCCTTTACCCTCTTCACCCTACCCCTTTACCCTCCTCACCCTACCCCTTTACCCTCCTCACCCTACCCTCTTTACCCTCCTCACCCTACCCCTTTACCCTCCTCACCCTACCCCTTTACCCTCCTCACCCTACCCCTATACCCTCCTCACCCTACCCCTTTACCCTCCTCACCCTACCCCTTTACCCTCCTCACCCTACCCCTTTACCCTCTTCACCCTACCCCTTTACCCTCCTCACCCTACCCCTTTACCCTCCTCAACCTACCCCTTTACCCTCCTCACCTACCCCTTTACCCTCCTCACCCTACCCCTTTATTACCTCCTCACCCTACCCCTTTACCCTCCTCACCCTACCCCTTTACCCTCTTCACCCTACCCCTTTACCCTCCTCACCTACCCCTTTACCCTCCTCACCCTACCCCTTTACCCTCCTCACCCTACCCCTATACCCTCCTCACCCTACCCCTTTATACCCTCCTCACCCTACCCCTTTACCCTCCTCACCCTACCCCTTTACCCTCCTCACCCTACCCCTTTACCCTCCTCACCTACCCCTTTACCCTCCTCACCTACCCCTTTACCCTCTTCACCCTACCCCTTTACCCTCCTCACCTACCCCTTTACCCTCCTCACCCTACCCCTTTACCCTCTTCAACCTACCCCTTTAGCCTCCTCACCCTACCCCTTTACCCTCCTCACCTACCCCTTTACCCTCGTCACCCTACCCCTTTATACCCTCCTCACCTACCCCTTTACCCTCCTCACCTACCCCTTTACCCTCCTCACCTACCCCTTTACCCTCTTCACCCTACCCCTTTACCCTCCTCACCTACCCCTTTACCCTCCTCACCCTACCCCTTTACCCTCTTCAACCTACCCCTTTAGCCTCCTCACCCTACCCCTTTACCCTCCTCACCTACCCCTTTACCCTCGTCACCCTACCCCTTTATACCCTCCTCACCTACCCCTTTACCCTCCTTACCCTACCCCTTTACCCTCCTCACCTACCCCTTTACCCTCCTCACCTACCCCTTTACCCTCCTCACCTACCCCTTTACCCTCCTCATCTACCCCATTACCCTCCCTACCCTACCCCTTTACCCTCCTCACCTACCCCTTTACCCTCCTCACCTACCCCTTTACCCTCCTCACCCTACCCCTTTACCCTCCTCACCCTACCCCTTTACCCTCCTCACCCTACCCCTTTACCCTCCTCACCCTACCCCTTTACCCTCTTCACCCTACCCCTTTACCCTCTTCACCCTACCCCTTTACCCTCCTCACCCTACCCCTTTACCCTCTTCACCCTACCCCTTTACCCTCCTCACCCTACCCCTTTACCCTCCTCACCCTACCCTCTTTACCCTCCTCACCCTACCCCTTTACCCTCCTCACCCTACCCCTTTACCCTCCTCACCCTACCCCTATACCCTCCTCACCCTACCCCTTTACCCTCTTCACCTACCCCTTTACCCTCCTCACCTACCCCTTTACCCTCCTCACCCTACCCCTTTACCCTCCTCACCTACCCCTTTACCCTCCTCACCCTACCCCTTTACCCTCCTCACCTACCCCTTTACCCTCCTCACCTACCCCTTTACCCTCTTCACCCTACCCCTTTACCCTCCTCACCTACCCCTTTACCCTCCTCACCTACCCCTTTACCCTCCTCACCCTACCCCTTTACCCTCTTCACCCTACCCCTTTAGCCTCCTCACCCTACCCCTTTACCCTCCTCACCTACCCCTTTACCCTCGTCACCCTACCCCTTTATACCCTCCTCACCTACCCCTTTACCCTCCTTACCCTACCCCTTTACCCTCCTCACCTACCCCTTTACCCTCCTCACCTACCCCTTTACCCTCCTCACCCTACCCCTTTACCCTCCTCACCCTACCCCTTTACCCTCCTCACCTACCCCTTTACCCTCCTCACCTACCCCTTTACCATCCTCACCTACCCCATTACCCTCCTTACCCTACCCCTTTACCCTCCTCACCTACCCCTTTACCCTCCTCACCTACCCCTTTACCCTCCTCACCCTACCCCTTTACCCTCCTCACCCTACCCCTTTACCCTCCTCACCCTACCCCTTTATCCTCTTCCTCCTACCCCTTTACCCTCCTCACCTACCCCTTTACCCTGCTCACCCTACCCCTTTACCCTCCTCACCCTACCCCTTTACCCTCCTCACCCTACCCCTTTACCCTCCTCACCCTACCCCTTTACCCTCCTCATCCTACCCCTTTATCCTCTTTCTCCTACCCCTTTACCCTCCTGATCCCCTCTCAGTCAGACAATGAGATCTCCCTCTCATCACCTCACCCTTTCCTTACCCTCTCAGCCTGATCTCTCTGGGTCACTCCACCCCACCCTCTTTACCCCTCCCCTTTCCAAACCATCAACCAATTTATTAACCCCTAACAAACATTTTGAAAACTGAATGTGTTGGACAGGTGAGGATGAGACAGACAGGCAGGGTAGCGGGCCAGAGCAGTGTGTGTGTGTGTGTGTGTGTGTGTGTGTGTGTGTGTGTGTGTGTGTGTGTGTGTGTGTGTGTGTGTGTGTGTGTGTGTGTGTGGAATGGAGGTCAGGTGTGTGTCTCTAAAGTTCTCCTACTGTGAGGCTGCAGTGTACTGAGACTGCTTGTCACTTCCCTGTCACACCTCTGACCCTTTATCCCTACCACCCCTCCCTCACACACACACACACACACACACACACACACACACACAGACACACACACACACACACACACACACACACACACACACACACACACACACACACACACACACACACGCAGACACTTCCAAGAAACCCCTCATTCTGTCATACCCCCATCCCAACACACACACACAACACACACACAAACACACTCACACACATAGACTTTCTCATCCCTCTGCTCATTTTTCCCATCCTAGAATCAGGCTAATGTGGGGGGTTTTCTACTGAGCGGGTCACACTTGGCATCCTCATCTGCTTGTAGAACCCTGATTTAATTTCCACACCGTAAACTGAGTGCTTTGTTCTGACCGCGCAGAGAAGTGTGTGTGCGTGTTTGTGTGTGTATGGTGATGAATTCAGGGCAGCAGTGTGTAGTTTGGAAATGCAGCAAAGCTATCGGTGTGATTGCTGTGCTCTGGCCTAGTCCATCACTTCCCTATAACTTAGCCTGTGCTGACAGTGTGTGTGTGTGTGTGTCCGGCAGTGAATGCTCTTTCCATGAGTGATTGTGACAGCCCTGTCATCACCCCCTCAAGCCCCCTCATGGCTGTTCTGCTACAACCTGCCCCAAAAAATAAACATAAATATAGGTTGTATTTACATTGATGTCTGCTCTCTCTCTCTCTCTCTCTCTCTCTCTCTCTCTCTCTCTCTCTCTCTCTCTCTCTCTCTCGATCGCTCTCTCTCCCTCTCTCTCCGGGTTGTGTTTCTGACCATGCACCGCATGTTCCTGTAGGAGCGGAACTGTAATCTCTGGTGGTCGGTAGCGCTGCGGTCAGTGAGGAACGGTAGCAGAGAGGAGCGGCTACTGGAACTAACTAGGCCCTTAATCACGGCTGTAACCGGCGCATTACCGGCAGCGGCAGCCCACTAATGATGAATGCCTGAGCCTCCGCTCAAACCCTGACCTCCTTTTCTGCTGCGCTGCAGAAAAAGCTGTCGGGATATTTATAGTTGGGCCTGAGTCCACTTTATAACTGACCTACATGCCAGGGGAACACCACCAGGTAGCTGTGTGTGGGGACTGTTTGCGAGAGAGTGTGTATAGGTATGAATGTGTGTATGTGAGTACCTGTGTAGTGACTGTGTGTGTGTGGTCTGATTTACAACCTCGTCCCCTCCACACACACACACACAGCAGAGGGTGACCTGGTGTAAACCCTAACCCCTCGTCCAGGCCCTGTGATTACCCAGAAACCCTTGCAGCGTGGCAGCGGCCCCAACCCAGAACAAAGTGGTGCCTCAGAATTAGAGCTGGCCGCTGAGGGAGGGAGGGAGAGAGATGGAGGGAGGGAGGGAGAGAGAGAGATGGAGGGAGGGAGGGAGAGAGATGGAGGGAAGGAGAGAGATGGAGGGAGGGAGGGAGGGAGAGAGATGGAGGGAGGGAGAGAGATGGAGGGAGGGAGAGAGATGGAGGGAGGGAGAGAGATGGAGGGAGGGAGGGAGAGAGATGGATGGAGGGAGAGAGATGGAGGGAGGGAGGGAGGGAGGGAGGGAGGGAGGGAGGGAGGGAGGGAGGGAGGGAGAGAGATGGAGGGAGGGAGGGAGGGAGGGAGAGAGGCAGATGGAAGGAGGGAGATGGAGGGAGGGAGGGAGGGAGAGAGATGGAGGGAGGGAAGGAGAGAGATGGAGGGAGGGAGATGGAGGGAGGGAGAGAGATGGAGGGAGGGAGGGAGGGAGATGGAGGGAGGGAGAGAGATGGAGGGAGGGAGATGGAGGGAGGGAGGGAGAGAGATGGAGGGAGGGAGAGAGATGGAGGGAGGGAGATGGATGGAGGGAGAGAGAGAGATGGAGGGAGGGAGGGAGGGTTTAGTTATTTATTTATATGTAGTAGAAGTTGAGGAAGGACAAACTAATGTCAGAGACTGGGGCGGTGTGTACTTCCTGCTCTCGGGGTACACATGTGATCACCCTGTCACTCACACTCCATCGCCATGACAATCATCACCATGCCTACCGACCGACGCCTGGGGGCGGGAACAAGCCTGTCCTTGTAAACAGGCGACCCCTCCGCACAATGACACTAACGATGGCGGAACAGCGCACACACACTCACACTCAAATATGCTGTCACCACCAAATACACACAACCTCAGCAAGATGAGAATTAGTTTCGGTAAAGATTTCTTTGTTAAAATCACTATAGATCAAAACCCGATAAAAGTCTTGACTAGAAGCATGGTGTGGAATTCCACTAATTTAAGGCCCTGAAAGGTCAATAATTGCATTAATAAGTGACGTGTGAACCTGAGCAAAGTGGCTATGGTGTGTGGAGTTTAGTATTCGGCATATCTGTGTTTGTGGAGATATGTGTATGGTGGAGTATGTGTCTGTGTTTCAAATCTCCAACTCAATCATCAGGTTTGCAGACGACACAACAGTGGTAGGCCTGATTACCAACAATGACAAGACAGCCTACAGGGAGGAGGTGAGGGCCCTGGCAGAGTGGTGCCAGAAATAACCTCTCCCTCAACGTCAACAAAATAAGGAGCTGATCATGGACTTCAGGAGGCTACATCCACATCAACGGGGCCGCAGTGGAGAAGGTGAAAAGCTTCAAGTTCCTTGGCCTCCACATCACTGACAATCTGTGAAATGGTCTACCCACACAGATAGTGTGGTGAAGAAGGCACAACATCAACTCTTCAACCTCAGGAGGCTTGTACCCTAAGACCCTCACAAACCTTTACAGACACACTATTGAGAGCATCTTGTCGGGCTGTACGGAAACCTGGTACGGAAACTGCACCGTCCGCAACCGCAGGGCTCTCCAGAGGGTGATGCGATCTGTAAAACACATCACTGGGGGCGCACTGCCTGCCTTCCAGGACATCCACAGCACTCGGTGTGACAGGAAGACCAAAACATCATATTTTTTTATTTTTTTAATTTCACCCCTTTTTCTCCCCAATTTCATGGTATCCAATTGTTGTAGTAGCTACTATCTTGTCTCATCGCTACAACTCCCGTACGGGCTCGGGAGAGACGAAGGCTGAATGTCATGCGTCCTCCGATACACAACCCAACCAGCCGTACTGCTTCTTAACACAGTGCGCATCCAACCCGGAAGCCAGCCGCACCAATGTGTCAGAGGCTATGAATGGTCTTTCTAAGCAAACAGCTGGAGGCAGGGCTTTCTCCTATAGAGCTCCATTTTTATGGAATGGTCTGCCTACCCAAGTGAGAGACGCAGACTCGGTCTCAACCTTTAGTCTTTACTGAAGACTCATCTCTTCAGTGGGTCATATGATTGAGTGTAGTCTAGCCCAGGAGTGTGAAGGTGAACGGAAAGGCTCTGGAGCAACGAACCGCCCTTGCTGTCTCTGCCTGGCGGGTTCCCCTCTCTCCACTGGGATTCTCTGCCTCTAATCCTTTTGCAGGGGCTGAGTCACTGGCTTACTGGTACTCTTCCATGCCGTCCCTGGGAGGAGTGCGTCACTTGAGTGGGTTTAGTCACTGACGTGATCTTCTTGTCTGGGTTGGCGCCCTCCCTTGGGTTGTGCCGTGGCGGAGATCTTTGTGGGCTATACTCGGCCTTGTCTCAGGATGGTAAATTGGTGGTTGAAGCTATCCCTCTAGTGGTGTGGGGGCTGTGCTTTGGCAAAGTAGGTGGGGTTATATCCTGCCTGTTTGGCCCTGTCCGGGGGTATCATCGGATGGGGCCACAGTGTCTCCTGACCCCTCTAGTCTCAGCCTCCAGTATTTATGCTGCAGTAGTTTATGTGTCAGGGGACTAGGGTAAGTTTGTTATATCTGGAGTACTTCTCCTGTCTTATCCGGTGTCCTGTGTGAATTTAAGTATGTTCTCTCTAATTCTCTCTTTCTCTCTCTCGGGGGACCTGAGCCGTAGGACCATGCCTCAGGACTACCTGGCATGATGACTCCTTGCTGTCCCCAGTCCACCTGGCTGTGCTGCTGCTCCAGTTTCAACTTTTCTGCCTGCGGCTATGGAACCCTGACCTGTTCACCGGACGTGCTACCTTTCCCAGATCTGCTGTTTTCAACTCTCTAGAGACAGCAGGAGCGGTAGACATCCTCCTAATGATCAGCTATGAAAAGCCAACTGACATTTACTTCTGAGTTGCTGACTTGCTGCACCCTCGGCATCTACTGTGATTATTATTATTTGACCATGCTGGTCATTTATGAACATTTGAACATCTTCGCCATGTTCTGTTATAATCTCCACCCGGCACAGCCAGAAGAGGACTGGCCACCCCTCATAGCCTAGTTCCTCTCTAGGATTCTTCCTAGGTTTTGGCCTTTCTAGGGAGTTTTTCCGAGCCACTGTGCTTCTACACCTGCATTGCTTGCTGTTTGCGGTTTTAGGCTGGGTTTCTGTACAGCACTTTGAGATATCAGCTGATGTGAGAAGGGCTTTATAAATACATTTGATTTGATTTGAACAGCACAAAGGGCAAGAAATATCAATTATCAATCTACACACGATAACCCATATTATCATAATGGCAAAGCTAAAACAAGTTTAGGGAACAACCCATTGAAATAACTTACACTGTACACTATGTGTTGCCACCCTATGGTCACACACTACTCATTATGCTAATTTAGAACTTTTATTATTTAAAAACATGAAATACTGTCAATTACCGTCATAACGTCAATTAGATTTTTTAAATATTGTGATATGATATTTTGTGTGTCTATTTATCAATAACAGCTGTTGCGCGATGTCTAATGTTAATAAGGATCGGCGTCCCGTCGACGGGACAGTTGTAAATCATGCAGAGTGTTATGTCAAGATCGCAGATTTTAGAGAAACAACAAATGTTGGTACATGTAAGTGTCTTATATTGGCTGAAAGCTTAAATTCTTGTTAGTATAACTGCACTGTCCAATTTTGTCACATCCTGACCATAGAAAGCCTGTATTTTCTATGGTAGAGTAGGTCAGGGCGTGACTAGGGGTTTAAGTCTAGTTTATTATTTCTATGTGTGGTTCTAGGTTTAATTTTCCATATTGGTGTTTGTGTATGAGTCCCAATTAGAGGCAGCTGGTAATCGTTGTCTCTAATTGGGGATCATACTTAAGTTGCATTTTTCCACCTGTGGGTTATGGGATATTGTTTATGTTTAGTTGCCTGTTCGCACTGCATTGTCGTCACGGTTCGTTTATTCTTTATTGTTTTGTCTTTGCTAAAGTTTCACTTCTTTAATAAATTATGGAACTCAAAGTACGCTGTGCCTTGGTCCGACCATTATTACGGACATCGTGACAGAATATCCCATCCACAAAGGACCAAGCAGCGTGCCCAGGAGGAGGAAGTATCCTGGACTTGGGAAGAGATCCTGGATTTGAAGGGATCATGAACTTGGGAGGAAATCCTGGCAGGACAGGATCGCCTTCCTTGGCCGGAGTCGCCTAGGAGCATGAGAGGACAGCGACGTCGTCGGGGAGGAAGGCCACAGAAATCCCAAGAAACATTTTTGGGGGGTGCACATGGAGCAGTCGGCAGAGCCGAGGAGTGAAACAGAGCCAGTCAGGGAGAAATGGGAGCGTTTTTGAGTTGGTGGAGGATGCACGGCATTTGCCCTAAGGAACGTGTTGTCAGTTTAGTGCCACCTGAGTCAGCTCCCCGTAATCGTCCGGAGAATTGTGTTAATGTTCCGGTACAATTGATGCCGGTTCTACACACCATATCTCCAGTACGCTTCCACAGCCCAGTACATCCTGTGCCAGCTCCCCGCACTTGCCGTGCGAAGGTTGTCATCTGTCCAGGACACGTTGTGCCAGCTCTACGCTCCAGACCTCCAGTGCGCCTCCAAAGCCTATTACATCCTGTGCCTGTTCCTCGCACTCTCCTTCAAGTGCGCCTTACCAGTCCGGTACGCCCTGTTTCTGCTCCACTCACTCTCCCTCAAGTGTGCTTTCTCAGTCAGGTACGTCCTGTGCCTGCTCCTCGCACTCTCCTCGGAGCTTCCGGCAACGTTTCACAGTCCGGAACCTCTAACGATGGTCCACATTCCGGAACCTCCTGAGACGGTCCACGGTCCGGAACCTCTAGCTCCATGGCCGGAGCCTTCCCCTGCGCCGATGCCCAGTCTAAGCACGGCGTCCAGTACAGCTCCAAGGCCAGAGTCTTCTTCGGCGTTGGTACCAAGTCCAGGCACAGTGTCCAGTCCCGCTCCATGGCAGGAGTATTCCTTGGCATCTAGGTCCAGTCCAGGCATAGTGTTCAGCCTTGGTCCATGGCTGGATCCGCAGGATGAGCGGGTACATCGTCCCGCACCAGAGCCGCCAACGATGCTGGCGGATGAGCGGGTACTTCGCCCCGCACCAGAACCGCCACCGACACTAGACACCCCCCCCTAACCCCCCTTTTTTGTTTCAGGTTTTGCGGTCGGAGTCCGCACCTTTGGGGGGGCGCATATGACAAATAACATTTGATTTGATTCCAAATGGTCATTAATATGGAGTTGGTCCCCCCTTTACTGCTATAACAGCCGTCACTCTTCTGGGAAAGCTTTCCACTCATGTTGGAACATTGCTGCGGGGACTTGCTTCCATTCAGCCACGTGTTGGGTGATTAGGCATGATGGGTGATTAGGCATGGCTCGCAGTTGGCGTTCCTATTCATCCCAAAGGTGTTTAATGGGTTTGAGGTCAGGGCTCTGTGCAGGCCAGTCAAGTTCTTCCACTCCAATCTCAACAAACCATTTCTGTATGGACCTCGCTTTGTGCACTGTGGTATTGTCATGCTGAAACAGGAAAGGGCCTTTCCCAAACTGTTGCCACAAAGTTGCAAGCACAGAATTGTCTAGAATGTAATTGCACAGTATGATGTAGCGTTAAGATTTCCCTTCACTGGAACTAAGGGGCCTAGCCCGAACCATGAAAAACAGTCCCAGACCATTATTCCTCCTCCACCAAACTTAACAGTTGGCACTGTGCATTGGGGCAGGTAGCATTCTCCTGGCGTACACCAAACCCAGATTCATCCATAGTTCTGCCAGATGGGGAAGTGTGAAGACGATTTTAACCCGCTGCAGCACTCTGCAGGCCCTTGTAGGTCTACCACTTACTAATTGGCTGAGCCATTGTTGCTCCTAGACTTTTCCACTTCACAATAACAGCACTTACAGTTTACCGGAGCAGCTCTAGCAGGGCAGACATTTGACGAACTGACTTGTTGGAAAGGTGGCATCCTATGAAGGTGCCACGTTGAAAGTCACTGAGCTCTTCAGTAAGGCCATTCTACTGCCAATGTTTGTCTATGGAGATTGCATGGCCGTGTGCTCGATTTTATACACCTGTCAGCAACGGGTGTGACTACTTATTTCAAAATACTTATTTCAAAATACAGCCCCACAACCCAAAACCCGCCAGAGCTGTGGAAGCAGGAACGGAGAATATAGTGTATATTTATATTCCGGAGTCTTAGTATTTTAGTATTTATATATTTCCTAATTCAATTATAAAAAATAAAAAAAATTGTGTGTAGTATTGTTAGATATTACTGCACTGTTGGAGCTAGGAACACAAGTACTGTATATCGCTACACCCGCAGTGACATCTGCTAATTCTGTGTATAGTACCAATAACATTTTGTTTTCTTTGTTATTCGTCACATGCTTCATAACCAAAGGTGTAGACTAACAGTGACATTTTTACTTACGGGCCCTTCCCAACAATGCAGAGAGAAAGAAAATAGAGAAATAATAGAAAAGTCAAACATGTAATAACAGATACACAGTAACGATAACTTGACTACATAAGTATGTGTGTGTGTGTGCGCGTGTGTGTGTGCCCCCCTCCCTCTGTGGTGTAGTAGCCAGGGGGTAGTGGGCAGGGACTGACGCAGAAGGCAGAGACAGGAGATGCGTGTGACAGCTCCCTTTGCACCCGGGCACCCCGACCCCCACAACCCAAAACCCTCCAGAGCTGTGGAAGCAGGAACGGAGATACATAAACTCTCCTGGAACAAACAGAGGATGGGGGGGTCAAAGTGTCATGTCAATTTGTGGCAGTGGTGTCATTTCTTGAAGAGGCTAACCGCTGCCACTTCACTTTAGTTTAGTTTAGCTTGACACTGTCCGTCCGTTCGTCCGTCTGTACACAGGTCCTTCTGTCTGTCCACAAGCAGAACTGACCTCACTCTGGAACACGGTGGGCATGCCCAGGGAAGAGTGGGCAAAAATCCCTGCTGCAGTGTGTGCAAACCTGGTCAGGAACTAAAGGAAACGTATGATCTCTGTAATTGCAAACAAAGGTTTCTGTACCAAATATTAAGTTCTGCTTTTCTGATGTATCAAATACTTATGTCATGCAATAAAATGCAAATGAATTACTTAAAAATCATACAATGTGATTTTCTGGATTTTTTAGATTCCGTCTCTCACAATTAAAGTGTACCTATGAAAAAAATTACAGACCAATACATGCTTTGTAAGTAGGAAAACCTGCAAAATCGGCAGTGTATCAAATACTTGTTCTCCCGACTGTACATATGAGATGAGTAATGCAAGATATGTAAACATTGCTAAGTGAATGAGATACCCTACAATAGTATTGTCAAGCCCTGACCTTAGTTATCTTTGTTATCTTTATTATTTTGGTTAGGTCAGTGTGTGACGAGGGTGGTATGTGTGTTAAGTCTTGTCTAGGTTTTTTTGTATATCTATGGGGTTTTGGTATGTCTAGGTAAATGTAGGTCTATGGTGGCCTGAATTGGTTCCCAATCAGAGGCAGCTGTTTATTGTTGTCTCTGATTGGGGATCCTACTTAGGTTGCCATTTCCCATTTTGGTTTTGTGGGTTAATGTCTATGTGTAGTTGCCTGTCAGCACTCGTGGCGTATAGCGGCTTGTTGTTGTTTTGTTAGTTTGTTTAGTGTTCTTTGTGTATTAAAAGAAGAATGTATTCTTATCAGGCTGCGCCTTGGTCTCCTCGTTATGACGAACGTGACAAGTATAGAAAACAGAATATACATTGAGATGAGTAATGCCAGCTATATAAACATTAAATGACTAAGATACCATAGAATAGAGTATATACATATGAGATGAGTAATGCCAGATATATAAACATTATTCAAGTTACTAGTGTTCCATTCCGTAAAGGGGCCAGTGATTTCTAGTCTATTTCTCTCTCATCATCTCTCTCTCAGCCTCTAATGTGCTAGTGATGGCTGTTTAGCAGTCTGATGGCCTTGATATAGAAGCTGTTTTTCAGTCTCTCGGTCCCAGCTTTAATGCACCTGTACTGACCTCGCCTTATGGCTGATAGCGGGGTGAACATGCAGTGGCTCGGGTGGTTGTTGTCATCAGTTCAGACCACTTTAACCAAACCCCTCCATTAACACCATAGATGTTATTACCTCAAGGGACCAGCATTCTAACCATTTATCCTCTCTTTCACTCTCTCTCCCTCCCTTCCTCACTCCCCCTCCAAATCAATGATAAAAAGACAGGGGAAAATATGAGATTGATTTATTTGCTTCAGTGTTCTTTGGGATTAAGCTTTTTTTCTCTCCCTTTCCACAAACTGAAACCAATTAGTGGGTCTAGCACTTGTAGTGTGGAATGTAGGTCGACCTGAGGACTAATAAAAAACTATTGACTTTCGGTGACTGTAAGCGGCGTGAAAGGGGTGCCGCTGCCTTGTCCGACATGAAAAGAGCTCCATTAATTTCACTTATTTCAAGAAGGGACCTGTCAAGTCCTAATGTGTCCCACACACTTCTAGCATTCAGACACCCTGACACCAGCCCCGGCCCAGCCGAGTTACATTACTTCAACCACTCAGAGAGGGAGAGGGGAAGAGAGAGAGGGAGAGAGTTGACGGCGTAATTTCTAATTCCCTGTTTGAGGCTGGAACTGAGGTCTTTCATACATGGCTAATTCTGCCTCAAACACTCTTTCTACAGCTTTCTCTCTCTCTACATCTCTCTACATCTCTCTCTCTCTCTACATCTCTCCCTCTCTCTCTCTACATCTCTCTCTCTCTCTCTACATCTCTTCCCCTCTCTCTCTCGCTCTCTCTCTCTCTCTCTACTTCTTTCTCTCTCTCTCTCTACTTCTTTCTCTCTCTCTCTACATCTCTCTCTCTACATCTCTCCCTCTCTCTCTACATCTCTCTCTCTCTCTACATCTCTCTCTCTACATCTCTTCCTCTCTCTCTCTCTACTTCTTTCTCTCTCTCTACATCTCTCTCTCTCTACATCTCGCCCTCTCTCTCTACATCTCTCTCTCTCTCTACATATTTCTCTCTCTCTCTGCAGCTCTCTATCTCTCTACATCTCTCTACATCTCTCTCTCTCTCTCTCTCTCTCTCTCTCTACATCTCTCTCTCTCTACATCTCTCTACATCTCTCCCTCTCTCTCTCTCTACATCTCTCTCTCTCAATTCAATTCAAGGGGCTTTATTGGCATGGAAAACATGTGTTAACATTGCCAAAGCAAGTAAGGTCATCCTGTTTGTTTCTCTCTCTCTCTCTCTCTCTCTCTACATCTCCCTACATATATCTTTCTCTCTACATCCATCTTTCTCTCTCTGTCGCTCTCTCTCTCTCTGATTGTGGAGCATGCCCAGGGTACTGTGACACTGATGTGACACAATATAGAAATGACTACACACGCTTTGAGTATAACCCATAGGGCATCCTCAAAACACTTCTCATTTAAGCAGTTTATACAAACCATACAGACCATCCATTAAACAAACATAATGTTTGGAGGGAAACAACGGAGCATCAAATTCAGTTCAGGCCATGACAATGCTGCTTATTGTATGTGGCCATCAAATGTCAGTATGACTAAAATAAAGATCATTCTTAAAAAACAATCCAGCTCCAGATTACATGTTACTCATTTCATTTGTTAATAATGTTATCATGTATTAATCTATCCTTGGACGATAGCTAAGACTCATTTATCAAAGTTCTCATATTGTGTAGTCCAGAGGTACAGTACGTAACCAAGGATGAATCTATGTTGGTGATATCTCATCTCCTAGTCCCTGATTAACTAAACCTGAATTAGGCCTTTTCCTGGGACTACATCTAATCTGGGGCTAGGAGAGAGGGACGTCATTTCAGAGAGTCAGAGAGTCTACTTCACTGACTTTAGCTGGCCGTCATTGTAAATAAGAATTTGTTCTTAACTGACTTGCCTAGTTTAATAAAGGTTAAATAAAAAAACAGCAAGTGTGTGTGTGTGTGTGTGTGTTCTTCCCTCTCTCGCCGACTACTGTCCTTCATCCATGTCTCACCACCTCGGTGTGTGTGTGTGTGCGTGCGTGCGTGCGTGCGTGCGCGCGCGTGTGTGTGTGTGTGTGTGTGTGTGTGTGTGTGTGTGTGTGTGTGTGTGGAGGAGGAGGAGAGAGGCTATCTGCAGACAGAAACAAATCAGTGCGTGTGAGATATGAAAGCAGCCATTATGATATATGGTGATCAGGCCTAACCCTGCCACGGCTGTGTATAATCACTCACACATATTCACATGATTGATGAAATATGCGTTTGTGAAAATCGAGCTGCTTTTGTTATCATCCTGTTTGTTTCTCTCTCTCTCTCTCTCTCTCTCTTTCCTCACTCCCTCTCTCTCTCTCTCTCTCTTTCCTCACTCCCTCTCTCTCTCTCCTCACTCCCTCTCTCTCTTCTCTCTCCCTCTCTCTCCTCACTCCCTCTCTCTCTTCTCTCTCCCTCTCTCCTCTCTCCCTCTCTCTCTCCTCACTCCCTCTCTCTCTTCTCTCTCCCTCTCTCCTCTCTCTCTCCCTCTCTCTCTCCTCACTCCCTCTCTCTTCTCTCTCCTCCTCTCTCCTCACTCCCTCTCTCTCTTCTCTCTCCCTCTCTCCTCTCTCCCTCTCTCTCTCCTCACTCACTCTCTCTTTTCTCTCTCCCTCTCTCTCTTCTCTCCCTCTCTCTCTTCTCACTCCCTCTCTCTCTTCTCACTCCCTCTCACCTCTCACTCCCTCTCTCTCTTCTCACTCTCTCTCCTCTCACTCTCTCTCTCCTCACTCCCTTTCTCTCTTCTCACTCACTCCCTCTCTCTCTTCTCACTCCCTCTGTCGTTCACACCAGAGGGTTTCGGCGAAAGCCAAGCGAGATGAGTGGCGACATGACGGAGCACCACTACGGAGCACCACTACGGAGCACCACTATGGAGCACCACTACGGAGCACCACCATGGAGCAACACTACGGAGCACCACTACGGAGCACCACTATGGAGCACCACTATGGAGCACCACTATGGAGCACCACTACGGAGCACCACTATGGAGCACCACTATGGAGCACCACTATGGAGCACCACTATGGAGCACCACTATGGAGCACTACTACGGAGCACCACTATGGAGCACCACTATGGAGCACCACTATGGAACACCACTACGGAGCACCGCTATGGAGCACCGCTATGGAGCACCACTATGGAACACCACTATGGAGCACCACTATGGAGCACCACTATGGAGCACCACTATGGAGCACCACTATGGAACACCACTATGGAGCACCACTATGGAACACCACTATGGAACACCACTATGGAACACCACTATGGAGCACCACTATGGAACACCACTATGGAGCACCACTATGGAACACCACTATGGAACACCACTATGGAGCACCACTATGGAACACCACTATGGAGCACCACTACGGAGCACCACTATGGAGCACCACTATGGAGCACCACTATGGAGCACCACTATGGAGCACCACTATGGAACACCACTATGGAGCACCACTACGGAGCACCACTATGGAGCACCACTATGGAGCACAACTACGGAGCACCACTACGGAGCACCACCATGGAGCACCATCATGGAGCACCACTATGGAGCACCACTATGGAGCACCACTACGGAGCACCACTACGGAGCACCACTACGGACCGCCACACAAACAGGAAATTACAGGCACAGCGAGGGGACACCCATTTTTTTAATTCAGTAATACGTATATGAACATAGTCCTCTGAAGAAGTGGAAGAAGAAAAATAGAGAAGAAGAGAAAGAGAGAAGAAGAACATTTCCCCCAACAGAAGTGTGAGAGGGATGAGAAGGAGATATGAGGAGAGAGAGAGGGAGAAGAGAGAGAGAGAAAGAGAGATGGAGAGAGAGAGATAGAGAGAGGATTGATAGATGGCACAAAGACTCACTGACACACAACCACATTAATGAGTAGACTGAAACAGAATGTTAAACTTAGTTGCCATCACAGACCAAGACACACGTTTACAAACACACACTGTAAATGGAAGTCCTAGTTACACTAGGCCTATTCCCTCATTGTAAAGCCTGTTCATCCTTTATATACATTAAATACGGTATTGATATGTTGCTTTAAAGATATCACTTGCATCCCAGCTCATCCCCTACGCAGACAAACATCCATCTGCCAACACAACTAACTAACTCACATCCACACACTCAAGACCAACCCCATTTACAGTACTTCCTATGGCTCACCCCCACTGACTAAGGCCTTACCCTGGTTTACTAAAGCTAAAGCTAACTTCCATGGTCTGTGGTTGGTGGCTGGTGGCTGGTGGCTGGTGGCTGGTGGCTGGTGGCTGGGGTAGCTGGTGGCTGGTGGCTGGTGGCTGGTGGCTGGTGGCTGGTGGCTGGTGGCTGGTGGCTGGTGGCTGGTGGCTGGTGGCTGACTGCTGGTGGCTGGGACGTTAGTAAGGACACAGCAACAGAGAGAAGCTTGGTCAGGGCGACAACTGCCAGCCCGCCCTCCCACCACACACAGATTAAATATTCCCAATTCTCATGCAAAACAGGCAGCAGAGGAGATGTGATCAGCCGTCTCCATCTAATCCCAACGCTCAGCTCTCTCAGCCAGGGTTAGCCACCTCATTCATCAACACACAACTTTTAGCATAAGACACCATGGCCAGTAGCAGCTTCAAGTGTTTGCGATGTGTGTTTGGGGGCCATGTGTGTGTGTGATTAGACACACGCAATACGGAAGACGCGGAAGACAACAGCCGTTTGTACGTAGGTAACAATATCTGCTTCTCCCTGCATTACCTGTATGTTGGGGAATTCTTGTGTGTATAATGGTAGGGGAGAGTGGGCTAAGTTGAGCCAAAGGGGTATTTTGAGCCACCCTTGCTTCTAGGAAACCATACACAATATGTATCATTTGACCAAATGTTTAGGAAAAGGTCATCACTGCATGGAGCCTGTGAAGCGAGAAACCACATGGAAAAAAGTCTTAGGTAAAAAACAAACAGATTTTCACCAAGTCAAATGCATTTTTTGTGTATGAGATTTCATGACGCTTCACATTTCAGTGAAGTGCAGTGAAAAGCCCTTCTTTCCAACTCAAAACCCAATAATGCAATAATCAATAACAATGTAATACCAGAAAAAACACACGAGAATAAGAATAAATATGAAGAACACAATAAGTGAGTAAGTAAGCAGAGAACATACAGGGTCAATTCCAGTAACATATTTACAATGTGCAGGGATACAGGAGTGATAGAGGTAGATATGTATAGGTGACTAGGCAACAGGACATAAGATAAACCTGCAGAGTAGCAGCTACTTGTATGTGAGTGGGTGTGGGTGTGTATAGACTCAGTATAAATGGATGTGCATATTATGTGTGAATGTGTAGGATCCTCTGAGTGTGTAGGGTCCTGTGAGTGTGCAGGGTTATCTGAGTGTGTGTAGGGTCCTGTGTGTGTGTAGGGTCCTGTGTGTGTGTAGGATCCTGTGAGTGTGTAGGGTCCTGTGTGTGTGTAGGGTCCTGTGTGTGTGTATGGTCCTGTGTGTGTGTGTAGGGTCCTGTGTGTGTAGGGTCCTGTGTGTGTGTATGGTCCTGTGTGTGTAGGGTCCTGTGTGTGTGTAGGGTCCTGTGTGTGTGTGTAGGGTCCTGTGTGTGTGCACGGAGATAGAGCAAAACTTAAAAGTGCCATGCGATTGGGGGCTGGGATATTGCCATACCAGGCAGTGATGCAGCCAGTCAAGATGCTCTCAATGGTACAACTGTATAACTTTTTGAGGATTTGAGGGCCCATGACAAACTTGTTTAACCTCCTGAGGGGGAGAGGTGCTGGTGCGCCTTCTTCACGACTGTGCGTGTGTGTTTGGACCATTTTCATTTCTTAGTGATTTGGACGCTGAGAAACTTGAAACACTCAACCAGCACCACTACAGCCCCGCCGATACGGTTTTCCCTTCTCCTTAATCTCTCCAGGACCCCCCCTCCTGCCTCTGAAATGCTGGCGTTTTGTCTTGGGTAGCCCGATATTACAGAAAGAGCCAAGGACAGATGAGTTGACGTTGAAGCTGGGAATTGGGGTTAGTAACTGCCGATCTGATGTTCAAGAGTTCTTGTCGGTTGAAAGAAATAATAGCTGATACATTTTGTGAAAATAAAGTATAAAATAAAAAATAATCACAAAATATCAAAGTCAGAGCAAAACTGAGGCCATGCAGTGCAGTGCCTTGGGGTAAGATGAGCCAATGGCAAGTTGAGCCAAGTAAAGTGTTTTCTTCCCAGGCTTAATGCAAGGCATTACCACTGGGATATGAGGTAACAACAGGGCCTGGCCTGTGTTAAAAGTACAAAGTGTTTGTTAGGTATTAAGCCTGTGTTAAAAAATGCTTAAAATGCTTAAAGACAAAAAGCGATTGTGATTGTGATTGTGATTGTGATTGTGGTTGTGATTGTGATTGTGATTGTGGTTGTGATTGTGGTTGTGATTGTGATTGTGGTTGTGATTGTGGTTGTGATTGTGGTTGTGATTGTGATTGTGATTGTGGTTGTGGTTGTGATTGTGATTGTGATTGTGATTGTGGTTGTGATTGTGATTGTGATTGTGGTTGTGATTGTGATTGTGGTTGTGGTTGTGATTGTGATTGTGGTTGTGATTGTGGTTGTGATTGTGATTGTGGTTGTGATTGTGATTGTGATTGTGGTTGTGATTGTGGTTGTGATTGTGATTGTGATTGTGGTTGTGATTGTGGTTGTGATTGTGGTTGTGATTGTGATTGTGGTTGTGATTGTGATTGTGATTGTGATTGTGATTGTGATTGTGATTTTGATTGTGATTGTGATTGTGATTGTGTTGAGCTGTGTTTGAGAAATAAAGATAGACATGGTTTTAAAAGGTAGCGGTAATGTTTCATTCAGTACAGGGGCTTAATTTACCCTGTCTTGCAGCTCAGCTTACCCCACTCTCCTCTCAACTTACCCCACTCTCCTCTCAACTTACCCCACTCTCCTCTCAACTTACCCCACTCTCCTCTCAACTTACCCCACTCTCCCCTACAGTATTGCAAGATCTAGAATGACATCAACACTCTCATCAATTAACATCGTGTGTCCTTCCTACATAGGAAATAATTGATACAATGAGGGCTTTAAAAGAGAGAAAAAACGCAAGCAAAGCAACAAATACATGAAACATAAAAACATGCTGAATGTGTGTGTATGTGTCTGCTCACTTAATGTATGTGTTTGTGTGTGTGTGTATCCTGTCTACAACACCATGTGTGTCTGTTTGTAAAACCTTGCCATCTCCTCTCTCTGTCTGTGTGGGGCTGAACTTGGATCATCAACACAGTCCATCTGAAGGCTGCCACGTTCCTGTTCTAGTGATGGGCCTGCTGCTGTAGGGCCGGCCAGGTAGAGGGGAGACGGGCAGGGTGGTATGGTTCACTGGAGCACAGCCACTCTCACAGGCCTGCTGCTGTAGGGCTGGCCAGGTAGAGGGGAGACGGGCAGGGTGGTATGGTTCACTGGAGCACAGCCACTCTCATAGGCCTGCTGCTGTAGGGCCGGCCAGGTAGAGGGGAGACGGGCAGGGTGGTATGGTTCACTGGAGCCCAGCCACTCTCATAGGCCTGCTGCTGTAGGGCTGGCCAGGTAGAGGGGAGACGGGCAGGGTGGTATGGTTCACTGGAGCCCAGCCACTCTCATAGGCCTGCTGCTGTAGGGCTGGCCAGGTAGAGGGGAGACGGGCAGGGTGGTATGGTTCACTGGAGCACAGCCACTCTCACAGGCCTGCTGCTGTAGGGCTGGCCAGGTAGAGGGGAGACGGGCAGGGTGGTATGGTTCACTGGAGCACAGCCACTCTCACAGGCCTGCTGCTGTAGGGCCGGCCAGGTAGAGGGGAGACGGGCAGGGTGGTATGGTTCACTGGAGCCCAGCCACTCTCACAGGCCTGCCGGGTCAATGAAAACACACAAATTCCTACCCCTGTGACTCTGCTTTACATGTACACTTAGGGAAATATCTTCTATCTCTAAATATACTTCCAACATCAAGTATCTGACTTCTCCTCAAATAACCTGCTTTATTCAGGAATTCACTGGTCGTTTTATCACTCGTTTTGCATATTTTGTACGAGTATCGATTTCCATCGAATATGGGGTAAATTGCTGTTTAAAATGCTTCACCTTCAAAATAAATGTTGAGGTTCCTTGCCTATAAAAACATTTCTGTGATGTGCTGAGTTATAAGGGCTATAAAATATTTTTAAATATTCAAATCACAATTGCAGAAAAAATACTAGGCCTAAATGCTGTGTACTGTATGATGGTTTTCAGAGCTATTCTCATGTCAAACTAGATTGAAACAAATACATTCTTAGAAATACATTTTCTAGTGGTTATTGATCAAATATAATTATAAAGCTGACATTCTCCGCACAGATTACAACGTTACCTCTGGTTTTACAATAACATTAACTCTAAACCAATCAGTTCAGTCCTACACTGTGGCAATTTTAATGACAGTGAAACGTGTGAAATCTATTCAATGTGCTGCGGATTGTTTGTCACATCATGCATAAAAACAGCGTCCCGTGTCAGAGAGGAACCCTTTTTAAACCACCAGGCGGCCATGACGCCTCTGGCTTCTCCTCTCCTCATCTTGTCCTCTCTCCTGTCTCTGCCTGGTGACTGAGTATGCAGGGCTGGAGGGGGAGATGCTGACATAATGGAGGAACATGTGGGGTTATTGATAAATATAGAGGGACAGGAAGGAAAGAGCATGTCAAGGAGAATAGTTTATTACACTGCAAAGGAAGGAGTTTTACAGCACAGTGAAACAGTTCTGGTGAATTAGCCCTCTTCGTCTCTCTGTTTGCTAATGTACATGTAGAGAGGCTGTAGAGGTGACTGGGGACGGGGACAGATGGGGATGGACGGGACAAGTCAACCCAGAGACACCGTCTCACACACACAAATAAATCCATGCATGCACACACATTCACACAGACTGGCACACACACACTTGAATATAAAACACACACAAACACACACACTGCCTCCTCCACTCCCCATCCTTACCAGTATCCTACTTTATTTGACATATTGATGGCTCATAATGAACATCATTAATATTAATATCATTGGTATTTAAACACAGTTCGTGTATCACACGGATCATGTTGATACATTACTCCCAGGATAATTAACAAGAGGAGCCCGAAGCAAAGCGGCATCTTCAGCTGAAACATTTTTCCACCTGTCCTGTCATAAGTCTAGAGCCTCGCTCCACAATAATGATCGGCATAAAAAGACGTGATGTGTGGCTGGGAGGAGAAACTTTAGAGGGGGGTTAGTGAGAATGGAGGGGTAGAAAAAGCAATTACTGATGCAACATTAAAAACTGTGTGTGTGTGTGTGTGTGTGTGTGTGTGTGTGTGTGTGTGTGTGTGTGAGACACCAGCCAGTGGACCTAGGTTGTGGTGTGAGGCATCAATTGAGCAGGCTGATGGATGAATGCCTAATGCTAGGGGAAGGAGAGAGAGGCGGCCAGGCTGCATGCACTTCATTAGACAATGTAATTAGCCACCATCCACCATTAGACAGCACTGGTAGTGAGAACGCTAGCTAATGTTAACCTAACGTCAGACCAGGGAGAGGGCTGGGGCTGCATAGGGTTAGAGTTAGGATATGAGCCTGGGGTTGAGGTTGGAAACCAGGGCTGGGGGCTGGTTTGGGCCGGGCCGGGCAACAACAGGGCTAGGACAAGGACAAGGAGACCTGGCCAGGAAATGGAGGTTGGGCTGGGAATGGGGATGTGGCAGGTTGCTGGAGGTAAGGCCTCGGCCGGGGCTGGGGTTGTGAATGGAGCTAAAAGCCAGGCCTGAGACAATAGAAGGGTAGAAGGACTGGGGTTCACTGGTGTCTGCTGCTTAGACAGGAGGCTACAGTACGTGCCAGGGTCTGAGGCGGTCCCCTCTAGCAGCCGTCTGAGCATAATATAAGGGGTTTCTGTTTGCTGCCGGTGACATGGGCGGAGAGAGAGAGAGAGAGAGAGAGAGAGAGAGAGAGAGAGAGAGAGAGAGAGAGAGAGAGAGAGAGAGAGGGGGGGGACGGGACTGTCCCTCCGTATCTTGTCTCGGTGACAGCAGCCTGATGTGGCAGAGCTGCGAACTTTCAGTGAGGATGACAGGAAATCATCATAATCATCCTCCTCATCATCATGGCTAGCATCACCGGGGGGTTGGGGTGGTGAAAGGTCATTAGGTGAGCAGGGTGCTGTCACTGCAGAGCGTCAATCAACACTGAGACGGCCACATGAGACACACACACACACGCACACACACACACACACACACACACACACACACACACACACACACACACACACACACACACACACACACACACACACACACACACACTCACTCACTCCCGGGAGATATGGCACACAAAGCTCTCTGACTCTTGGGATAAAGCAGAGGATGAACTTAAATATATCAATAAAGTAGAGTTCTTCCACTTCTGATACAGAGAATATGTCAGAAAATGGACGGCTATGTGGCACTTTAACCAATGATTTAAATTTACTGTACATCAGTATCATCTTGGTACTCTCTCACCGTTTTGGAAGTTATAGAAATGCATTTATTAATATCTGCTTTCATGTTGCCACATTTATTCTACTACAGACAGGGGGGGGGGGGGGGGGGGGGCGCCAGCCCAGACAGGATGATCACATCAGTGACTCAACCCACTCAGGTGACGCAACCCTCCCAGGGACGGTATGAGAGAGCCCCAGTAAGCCAGTGACTCAGCCCCTGTAATAGGGTTAGAGGCAGAGAATCCCAGTGGAAAGAGGGACAGGGTTGAGGGAAATATAGAAGTACAGTAACAAAATCTTTGTTGTGCTTTTTACAGTAAGCCAGGTGAGGAACACTGCAGTGATGTTTTACAGTAAAGATCTCCGCCACGGCACAACCCAGACAGGATGATCACATCAGTGACTCAACCCACTCAGGTGACGCAACCCTCCCAGGGACGGTATGAGAGAGCCCCAGTAAGCCAGTGACTCAGCCCCTGTAATAGGGTTAGAGGCAGAGAATCCCAGTGGAAAGAGGGACAGGGTTGAGGGAAATATAGAAGTACAGTAATAAAATCTTTGTTGTGCTTTTTACAGTAAGCCAGGTGAGGAACACTGCAGTGATGTTTTACAGTAAGCCAGGTGAGGAACACTGCAGTGATGTTTTACAGTAAGCCAGGTGAGGAACACTGCAGTGATGTTTTACAGTAAGCCAGGTGAGGAACACTGCAGTGATGTATTACAGTAAGCCAGGTGAGGAACACTGCAGTGATGTTTTACTGTAAGCCAGGTGAGGAAGCACTGAACACTGAATCAAAACAATAAACGATGACGTGAATTTACAAAACCGAAACAGTACCGTGTGTCCCAAACACTCACACGGAAACAAACACCCACAATCCAAAAGTGAAACCCAGGCTACCTAAGTATGATTCTCAATCAGGGACAACAATTGACAGCTGCCTCTGATTGAGAACCATACAAGGCCGAACTCAAAAACCAACATAGAAAAACAAACATAGACTGCCCATAGACTGCCCGCCCCAACTCACGCCCTGACCATACTAAAACAAAGACAAAAACAAAGGAACTAAGGTCAGAACGTGACAGTTCCTATGGTATTTCATGATAAATGAGTTATTTGAACCAATGATTCTGCAAGTGCAAGGTTTCCTTAAAGATATGAATGCACAATGCTTTGTTTTGAACATTGGACAGCCTGTGCTACAAGTGATGACCGTTATGAGTTTTGTGTCTAGAGTTTTGAAAAACCACAAGGTTTTGAAAAACCACAAGGTTCTGAAATTAGTGCCAAAGGGATTGTAAAAAACTGCAATTGAAATTCTGTTCCATTCATTCCTATGGAGGACTGCTCCTACTGGGGAGAGCCAATATGGCTGACTGGTGGCCTCAATACCTCTCAATGGCCAATACATAGCATCAGCAATGCAGGGATTATATACATCTATAACCATAGGTCTCATACCAGACTGTTGAATGAGTTCAGGTGTATTTGTTGTCAAGGCATAGCCAATACATTTTATCATGACATAACCAAACATAACCATAACCAAACATAACCATAACCAAACATAACCATAACCAAACATAACCATAACCAAACATAACCATAACCAAACATAACCATAACCAAACCAAATCTTAAAACATCAGGACAGAGCCATGACATCAACTTCCAAGTTCAATCAGCTTCAATCAGCCTAGGCAACCAACAGGGTGATTTTGCCCTGGTCACTCCAAGAACAGTCTAAGAGTGGGAGTTGAGTTAGTGGTGTGAGAGCAGTAGAATGAGGTGTAAAGTTCATCCTATCAGAGATAGACAGAACCACCGTGGATCTGATCTGGTCTTCCTGCTGCTTGTCCTGTTTTATCTATCTTCTGCTGCATTCAGATAAATCACCCTGCATGCCTGCCTGCCTACCTGCTCCTGGGATTAGTTAACACATGCTAATATGGGGAAATAACACTGATCAAGGTGTGTGTGTCACACACACACACACAACAACATACACAGAAACAACCACACATGAGCACAAGTACACAGACACCCATGCACACACAAGCACAGGAGGGAATAGGAAGTGAGAAGAAAGATGCAAGGTAAGAGCAAAGAAAGAGAGAGAAAATGGAAAAATGAAAATCAACATATTCATCATAATCTTCTCCTTAGTCAACGGGACAGGAGCACATGATTCATTAGACAGCCAGGTGTGTGTGTGTGTGTGTGTATGTGTGTTTGTGTGTGTGTGTGTGTGTGTGTGTGTGTGTGTGTGTGTGTGCGTGTGTGTGTGTGTGCATGTGTGTGTGTGCGGGTGTGTGTGTGCGCAAGCAAGTGTATTTGAGAAAGTGTTTCTAAGCGTGTGTGCGTGAAAGTTTTTTATATCTGTGTGTGTGTGTGTGGGGGGGGGGGGGCTCTCTCTGACGCCTCCTCATTGGTAAGCAGGAGAAGTAGGCAAAAAGCAGGACATTCATCACACGGCAGGCGAATGACAGAGGATTACTAGTTAGACAGTGTAATAAGCACCATCTAATTTCCTCTTTAGAATCAATTTATGTTTCCCAGCTCAAGATCATCATCATGGGGAAAAAGCTTCCCTGCTGAGAAATGTTTAAAAAAACACATTTAAGAGGTAGAAGTAGAGGCAGACTGGATCTAAGGTAATGGCATGGTGATGTCTGATGAAACTGAGAGGTATCTCCACCTCTTCTGGCTGTCTGGGAGGAAATCAGACTGTTTCGTTTCCCTCCTGGACTATCAGAGAACACAATCTGACCTGAGTTGTCCTCAAACGGCCAGAGAGGTGGCCAAGTACGAACTATGTATCAATATGATAACTGCATGCTGTTAGTGCTGTGGTGCAGTGCAGTACAGTAGAGCTATGTGAGTTCTCTAATCTAGTCAAAGTGCTCTGTCTCCTCCGTGCTGTGTGTTAGTGTGTGTTAATCAGTAGTGGGGTGCTAGCTTTCCACCTCTAAAGTTAAAGATTGAGTTACATGACTTTAAAGAAAGAGAGAGAGAGAGAGAGAGAGAGAGAGAGAGAGAGAGAGAGAGAAAAAAAATAAACCCGTTATCAAATCAAATTAAATCACATTTTATTGGACACATACACTTGTTTAGCAGATGTTATTGCGAGTGATGTGAAATGCTTGTGTTTCGAGCTCCAACAGTGCATTCATATCTAACAAGTAATGTCTAACATTTTCACAACAATACACACAATACAATACACACAATACAATACACACAATACAATACACACAATACAATACACACAATACAATAAACACAATACAATACACACAATACAATACACACAATACAATAAACACAATACAATACACACAATACAATACACACAATACAATACACACAATACAATACACACAATACAATACACACAATACAATACACACAATACAATAAACACAATACAATACACACAATACAATACACACAATACAATACACACAATACAATACACACAATACAATACACACAATACAATACACACAATACAATACACACAATACAATAAACACAATAGGCACAAAAAAAGGAATGGAATGAAGAATATATAAATATTTGTACAAGCAATGTCAGAGTGGCACAGACTAAGATACAGTGGAATAGAATAAAATACAGTATATATATATGAGATGAGTAATGCAAAATATATAAACATTAGTATAGTGACTAGTGTTCCATTATTAAAGGCCAGTGATTTCAAGTCAATGTATAAAGGGCAGGAGCCTCTAATGTGCTAGTGATGGCTATTTAACAGTCTGATGGCCTTGAGATAGAAGCTGTTTTTCAATCTCTCGGTCCACGCTTTGATGCACCAGTACTGACATCGCCTTCTGGATGACAGCAGGGATAAAAGGCAGTGGCTCAGGTGGTTATTTTTGTCTTTCCTGTGACATTGGGTGCTGTAGGTGTCCTGGAGGGTAGGTAGTTTGTCCCCGGTGATGTGTTGGGCAGACCGGCCCACCCTCTGGAGAGCTCTGTGTTTGCGGGTGGTGTAATTGCCGTACCAGGTGGTGATACAGCCCAACAGGATGCCCTTGATTGTGCATCTGTAAAAGTTAGTCAGGGTTTTAGGTGCCATGCCACATTTCTTCAGCCTCTTTCTTCAGCCACACTCTCTGTGTGGGCGGACCATTTCAGTTTGTCCCTAGATGTGTATGCCGAGGAACCTGAAGCTTTGCACCTTCTCCACTGTGGTCTTGTCGATGTGGATGGGGGGGGGGGGGGGGGTGTACCGTCTGCTGTTTCCGGCTGTTTCCTGAAGTCTACGATCAGCTTGATCAGCTCCTTGTTTAGCTGACGTTGAGTGAGAGGTTATTTTCCTGGCACCACATTCCCATGGCCCTCACCTCCTCCCTGTAGGATGCCTTGTAATTGTTGGTAATCAGGCCTACTACTGTTGTGTCATCTTCAAACTTGATGATTGAGATGGAGGCGTGTGTGGCCACACAGTCATGGGTGAACAGGGAGAACAGGAGTGGGCTGAGCATGCACCCTTGTGGGGCCAATGTGTTGAGGATAAGCGAAGTGGGGTTGTTGTTTCCTGCCCTCCCTACCTGGGGGTTGCCCGTCAGGAAATCCAGGACCCAGCTGCACAGGGCTGTGTTCAGACCCAGGGCCTCAAGCTTAATGATGAGCTTGGAGGGTACTAGGGTGTAGAATTCTGAGCTATAGTCAATGAACAGCATTCTTACAGGTATTCATCTTATCCAGATGGGATAGGGCAGCGTGCAGTGCGATGACGATTGCATCATCTGTGGATCTATTGGTGAATTAAGCAAATTGAAGTGGGTCTAGTGTGTCAGGTAAGGTAGGTGATATAATCATTGACTAGTCTCTCAAAGCACTTCATGACAGCAGTGTCGGAGAAGGAGAGCCCACAGTCCTTGGTAGTGGACTGTGTTATAATCAAAGCGGGTAAAGAAGGTGTTTAGCTTGTCCGGAAGCAAGACATCGGCGTCTGCGACGTAGGCTGGTTCTCCCTTTGTTGTCCGTGATTGTCTGTAGACCCTGCCACATACGTCTTGTGTCTGACCCGTGGAATTGCGACTCCTCTTTGTCTCTATACTTAGGTTTTGCCTGTTTATTTGCCTTACAGAGTGAATAACTACACTGTTTTGTATTCAGCAATATTCCCAGTCACCTTACCATTAATTAAATGCATTGGTTCGCCCTTTCAGTTTTGCACGAATGCTGCCATCTATCCACGGTTTCTGGTTAGCGTAGGTTTTAATAGTCACAGTGGGTACAACATCTCCTATACCCTTTCTGATAAACTCACCGTATCAGTGTATTCATCATAGTTATTCTCGGAGGCTACTGTGAACACATCCCAGTCCACATGATCAAAACAATCTGGAAGCGTGGATTCCGATTGGTCAGACCAGCGTTGAATAGTCCATAACATGGGTTCTTCTAGTTTGAGTTTCTGTCTATAGTTTCTGTCAAATCGTGATCAGATTTGCCGAAGGGAGGTCTATGCACTCTCAAACAATAGCATGGTATTATTTCACTGTAATAGCTACTGTAAATTGGACAGTGTAGTTAGATTAACAATAATTGAAGCTTTCTGCCCATATCAGAGATGTCTATGTGCTAGGAAATGTTCTTGTTACATACAACCTCATGCTAATCGCATTAACCTACTTTAGCTCAATCCGTCACGCAGGGGACCCACCAATCCTGAAGAAATTTTAAGAAGGATGTGCCCAAAGTAAACTGCCTGTTGCTCAGGCCCTGAAGCCAGGATATGCATATAATTGGTACCATTGGAAAGAAAACACTTTGGAGTTTGTAGAATAGTTAAAATAATGTAGGAGAATATAACACAATAGATATGGTAGGAGAAAATCCAAAGAAAAACCAACTGGATTAAATTTTTTAAAGACCATCCTCTTAAAAAAAGCAAGTTAAAGGTCATATTAAAAATAGCTCCCTGGATGCAATTCCTATGGCTTCCACAAGGAGTCAGCAGTCTATGTTCAAGGTTTCAGGCTTGTAACTTCCAAAACTAATAAGAAATATCAGTTTTAGTACAGGGACACAGTCTTGGAAATTTGTGTTTGCGTGCCATGAAGACAGTTATAGTTTGATTAAATTTTAGGGTATCTGAGGAGTAGATAGAAATGTATTTTGACTTGTTGAAACAAAGTTTAGGGGTAGATTTTCGGATTCCTTTCTCTGCATGTTGAACGAGTGGATTACTCAAAATCGATGGCGCAAACTAAACAGACTATTTGGGATATAAAGAAGGATTTTATCTAACAAAATGACACTACATGTTGTAGCTGGGTCCATTTGGATGAAAAATCAGAGGAAGATTTTTGAAATGCAAGTGAATATTTAATCGTTATTTGTGAATGTATGAAACCTGTGCCGATCTAAAAATATTTTCATGTGGTGTGCCGTCCTCAAACGATCACATGGCATGTTTTCACTGTAACAGCTACTGTAAATCGGACAGTGCAGTCAGATTAACAAGAATTGAAGCCTTCAGCCGATGTAAGACACTTATATGTACCTAAATGTTTAACATCCATAATTTATATGATTATTTATTTGAATTGGGCACCCTCCAGTTTGCGCACCCTCCGACTATCCTAGAGGGACGCCTATCCCGAAGGCGTTCCTACAGTACACAAAGACAAATCTTTATTTGAATAGTGTACAGTATATAAAGCCAAAGAAACATCTAACCGAGAGAACGCTATACAGAGCGAAATCATGTACCTTGATATATCTCAACACACACGTAAAGCTCAACACACACCTCCCCCCAGCAAAGAGTCCAGTGCAGCTGAGACACGCGGCGTACCCTGCCCCTGCTGTCAGCGATGGGAGACCCCGTTGCGTGCCACCTTATTTATCTCATTCTGGGGAATGTGTTCTCTCGTTCCCCTCATTTCCAGGCAATTGGTGTGTGTGTGTGTGTGTGTGTGTGTGTGTGTGTGTGTGTGTGTGTGTGTGTGTGTGTGTGTGTGTGTGTGTGTGTGTGTGTGTGTGTGTGTGTGTGTGCTTGCTGCAGGGCCGTGGCTGCTCGGAACAGGGCTAATAAAAAACCCTGATCCATGAAAGGCCTTGAGCAAAGACACTCAATTACTTAATGCCTGGGATAGGGGGGCCAGGGGGCCGCTGGGCCCGACCACACTGATGCTGCCACAGCGCACCAATTTACGTATGCCTGCCCACATGAGTTTATGTGGTGGGAGGGGAGATGGGTCGGGAGGTAGTGTGTGTGTGTGTTTGTGTGTGTGAAGGGGGTGGGAGGAGGGGTTGAGTGTTGACTGGGTGTATCTGTGGGGGATGGGGGGTGAATGTGTGTGTGTGGGGGGGGGGGGTGCATACGGCATGGACTTATTAAATTGCTGTCAGGTTTGACAAAATTGTGTAGCTGAAATTGGAAGTTTATTTTGGACTGTGCTTTTCTGATCTCCATAGTAAATGTGAGTTTTCACACTGAGGCTGTGTGTGTCTACAAATATTGTATGGACTTTCTATCTCAAATAAAATTATTATAGCTGTCCAAAAAGTTCATAACTTTATGAAATGAAAACAACATCCTAGATACAACCTTGCCAGTGAGGGCCTCCTCTTTTATTCCTGTGTGTGTCGTTGTTTGTCGCTGTTTGTTGGTGATCAGTGTAAATAGTTGTTGCTGAGGAGGAATGCCAGCTGTTGATGACCGTCAGACTGATTTAGTAAATTACACCCCAGACACGTTGCCTGGGGGAAAATGTATCCTGTAGGTGTGTGTGTGTGTGTGTGAATGCGAATGCGTGTCTGTGTGTGTGAATGCTTGTGTGTGTGTGTGTGTGTGTGTGTGTGTGTGTGTGTGTGTGTGTGTGTGTGTGTGTGTGTCTGTGTGTGTGTGTGTGTGTGTGTGTGTGTGTGTGTGTGTGTGTGTGTGTGGAGGTGGGAGGCAACACTACACTGGGGATAAACTTGACTACATAACTAAACAAACAAACAAAAAAACAAACAAACAAACAACAACAATCTAGGTTCTTTGTATTAGCACACTTCCTCAGAAGAAAGGTTTTTCACAGCGTGTTTGTTTACAGTACATTCATGTCTGTCTGTGTAGATACTGTGTGGTATTGTCTTTAACATAACTATCACGCTGGCACTAAATAACGATATATCCTTAGTGTGATGAATTCAGAGAAACAAAGAAGAGAGGAAGAGCGAGGGACAGGGACAACACACAATGTGGCATTTAAAGCTGGACAATGTCCTTTTAAAGGGACAGACACACAACCCCCCCCCCCCCCTCCTCCCCCCTAAACACACACACACACAGCCGAGGCAGCACAGCCGCTCTATGGCCACTAGAGACCCTGATCTCTCCTACAAGACAGATTACCCAGCAGTCCAAGTTAATGTGCACATGGGAGGGACATCAGCGGCATGATATTAATGTGGCCACAATGTCCCAGGCTGCACTAGGCCTGGGCGCAGCTCACCTCGCCGGCTGGTTCCACTCACAGCTCTCATTGCCTTCCGATTGCCTTTTAATAGGCTAGTTTTTATTCATTCAGGGCCATTAAGGAAAGTTTGACTCCTCACCAGGGATCTTTGGGCTGAGGCCGAGCTGCCGGGCCCGGTGACAACACACACAGACACAGACACAGACACACATTCACACACACACACACACACACACACACACACACACACACACACACACACACACACACACACACACACACACAGAGGGCCGAACAGGGGGAGGTTGTTGAGTTGATAAGTCTCCTGTGTCCGTGTGTGACTACATAAACTTTGTTTTTTCAGTCAACTGAAACGGATAATCTGCCTGTTAAACCTATACTCTCAGATGCGCTGCATCACCACATGGTGTGGCGGCTGCTTGGCGTCCGGCCCTGGGGCTCTGCAGAGGGTGGTGCGTGCGGCCCACTGCATCGCTGGGGATGAGTTCCCTGCCATCCAGGACTTCTGTGCCGGGCAGTGTCAGAGGAAGGCCCTAACAATTGTCAAAGACTAGAGCCACCCAAGTCATAAGACGGTTCTCTCTGCTACAGCACGGCAAGCGGTACCAATGCACCAAGTCTGGAACCAACAGGACCCTGAACAGATTCTACCCCCAAACCATAACACTTATAAATAGTTAACCAAATATCAACCCTGTTGTTTACGAAACATATGACAAATACAATTGTATTTTTCACATGCTTCTTTTTAATTTTTAGTTAATAAAATATCGCCAGCAGCAACAGAATAAACCCATTTTCAATGACATACAGCACCTACAGCAAAATAGAGAATAACATCTTCTTTCTCAACTCCTAAGATTGACCAATTACACTCACTGGAGTATCTGACATAAGCTTTAAAAAGGGCTACCGGTGCAGGAAGTGCTGCTGGCTGCTGGAAAGCTTTCTTCACTTGGACATACTTTTTTGCCAACACATGGAGGTCTGGACTCTCAGAGAAGGTTCTAGACCACGCTGTCTCTGAGCCCGGACCTCAGCTGGCTCACAGAACCGGCCCCCATCACACAGGAGAACATTAAGAAAACCATTATACACACTGTAGACATGCATGACACCCACACGCATTACTAACATTCAACCATTTCCCAATGATCAAACATGCTGTAATGTCATTAAGTCCTAGGCACTGCATAGGTCTTTACGATTTTCATCTGCCAGATATCAAGTCTTAATCAGAGATACTTTACTCTCTCTCTCTCTCTCTCTCTCTCTCTCTCTTTCTCTTTCTCTTTCTCTCTCTCTCTCTCTCTCTCTCTCTCTCTCTCACTCTCTCTCTCTCTCTCTCTCTCTCTCTCTCTCTCTCTCTCTCTCTCTGCCTCTCTATCTCTTTCATTCTCTATCCATTTCTCTCTATTTTTTTCTCTCTGATCCGTCCTCCCACAGGTAGTCATGGCTTAGCAGTAAATCCTCAGCCAATCCTGTTCAACCCCCTGGGACAACAGATGTAGTAGAGGAACTGCGAAACACAGACAGGCTCAGTTGGATGTTAGAGGAGTAGGGTCTTAGATCTCTGAGTGGTTTTAACGCTGTACTTCCTGTGAACTTGACTGTCCGTCTTCCATAGGTCTTATCTCTGCGAATATGCCCATAAGATTAGGTTGCCAGGTTAATATTATTATTATTATCCATGCATACAATTTAGTGTGACCAATGCTTTATACAGTATATCAGCTACATCTGTAGCTTACATCTGTCGCTTGGTTTTGTATCTTTCTCTATCCTTCTCCTTTTGGGACATTCTTTACCTTGGATACCATTTTTGGAGTCAGGATGAGTTATTCTGGTCTTAAATTGTCAGGATTTTTTTCTAGGTTTATAACTTTAATTTGATCGGCTTAATATTTTTTTTCAATTCAAATTAAAGTGATTCACTTTTAGGTGTTATAGAAAGTCTGCCCTTAGTTTAGTTTAGTGACTTCACTTCGTCTACTTTAGAAACTTTCCTTAATCTAGTTTAATAACGTCTCTTAGTATAGTTTAGTCATTTTCTTTAACCCTCCTGTTGTGTTCATTTCATGTTAATTAATTCTGTGTTCCCGGTCCAAAATGACCGCCCCATTATAGCTGTAATTTCTGAACGAGAACACCGCAGTTGTACAAAAGCTAAATAAAACACCCAATATTTTATGAAAATCATCCAAATGTATTTTGTGTGTTCAGCTGCCCTGTGTGGACAGTCATGGAACCTTATGACAATCAGATTAAATGAGCTACATTTTTCAGAGAGAACTTGTAATTCGGTCCAATTTGACCGGAACACAGCAGGAGGCTTAATCTGGTTTAGTAACTTCTCTTAGTTTAGTTTAATGTCTGATCTTCATCTAGTTGAGAATATTTCCTTAATCTAGTTTAGTAACTTCTCTTAGTCTAGTTTAGAACTTCTCTTAGTCTAGTTTAGTAAATTGCCTTAATATAGTTTAGCAATTTATCTTAGTCTAGTTTAGTAATTTCTCTTAACTTCTAGTAACTTCTCTTAGCCTAGTTTAGTAATTTACCTTAGTCTAGTTTAGTAACTTCTCTTAACTTCTAGTAACTTCCCTTAGTCTAGTTTTATAACTTCTCTTAGTCTAGTTTAGTACCTTCTCTTAGTCTAGTTTAGAACTTCTCTTAGTCTAGTTTAGTTTAGTAAATTGCCTTAATCTAGTTTAGCAAATTGCCTTAATCTAGTTTAGCAATTTATCTTAGTCTAGTTTAGTAACTTCTCTTAACCTCTAGTAACTTCTCTTAGCCTAGTTTAGTAACTTCCCTTAGTCTAGTTTAGTAACTTCTCTTAGTCTAGTTTAGTAAATTGCCTTAATCTTAATCTAGTTCAGCAATTTATCTTAGTCTAGTTTAGTAACTTCTCTTAACTTCTAGTAACTTCTCTTAGCCTAGTTTAGTAACTTCCCTTAGTCTAGTTTAGTAACTTCCCTTAATCTAGTTTAGTAACTTCTCTTAGTCTAGTTTAGTATCATCTCTTAGTCTAGTTTTGTCACGACTTCCACCAAAGTTGTTCCCTCTCCTTGTTCGGGTGGTCGACGTCACCGGCTTTCTAGCTGCCACCGATCCATGTTTCATTTTTCCTTTTCTTTCACCCTCTCCTACAGACCAGGTTCCCAGAATGTTAAGGCAGACTCACTGTCCCGGATGTATGACACAGAGGAGTGGTCCACAGATCCCGCTCCCATTATTCCAGCTTCTTGCCTGGTGGCACCAGTGGTGTGGGAGGTGGAAGCAGACATCGAACGGGCGTCACGTTCAGAGCCCACTCCTACCCAGTGTCCGGTTGGGCGTGAGTATGTTCCGTTCGATGTCCGCGATCGCTTGATCTGTTGGGCCCACACTTCACCCTCCTCTGGTCATCCTGGCATCGGTCGGACAGTGCGCTGTCTTGCTGGGAAGTACTAGTGGCCCACGTTAGCCAAGGATGTGAGGGTTTATGTGTCCTCCACACTGTTCGATGTGCGCAAGAGTGCAAGGCACCTAGACACCTGCCCAGAGGGAAATTACAACCCCTTCCCGTTCCACAACGACCGTGGTCACACACCTCGGTCGATTTCCTGACGGATCTTCCACTCTCGCGGGGTAACACCACGATCCTAGTCGTTGTGGATCGGTTTTCTAAGTCCTGCCGTCTCCTTCCTTTGCCCGGTCTCCCTACGGCCCTACAGACTGCGGAGGCCCTGTTCACCCATATATTCCGCCACTAAGGGGTCCCCAATTCACGTCTGGAGAGCGTTTTTGGAGCGCTTGGGGGTCTCGGTCAGCCTTACCTCAGGTTTTCACCCCGAGAGCAATGGGCAGGTGGAAAGAGTTAACCAGGAGGTGGGTCGTTTTCTGCGGTCCTATTTCCAGGACCGGCCGGGGGAGTGGGAGGTGTTTCAAATCAAATCAAATCAAATCAAATGTTATTTGTCACATACACATGGTTAGCAGATGTTAATGCGAGTGTAGTGAAATGCTTGTGCTTCTAGTTCCGACAATGCAGTAATAACCAACAAGTAATCTAGCTAACAATTCCAAAACTACTACCTTATAGACACAAGTGTAAGGGGATAAAGAATACGTACATAAAGATATATGAATGAGTGATGGTACAGAGCGGCATAGGCAAGATACAGTAGATGGTATTGAGTGCAGTATATACAGATGAGATGAGTATGTAAACAAAGTGGCATAGTTAAAGTGGCTAGTGATACATGTATTACATAAAGATGCAGTAGATGATATAGAGTACAGTATATACGTATACATATGAGATGAATAATGTAGGGTATGTAAACATTATATTAGGTAGCATTGTTTAAAGTGGCTAGTGATATATTTTACATCATTTCCCATCAATTCCCATTATTAAAGTGGCTGGAGTTGAGTCAGTGTGTTGGCAGCAGCCACTCAATGTTAGTGGTGGCTGTTTAACAGTCTAATGGCCTTGAGATAGAAGCTGTTTTTCAGTCTCTCGGTCCCAGCTTTGATGCACCTGTACTGACCTCGCCTTCTGGATGATAGCGGGGTGAACAGGCAGTGGCTCGGGTGGTTGTTGTCCTTGATGATCTTTATGGCCTTCCTGTGACATTGGGTGGTGTAGGTGTCCTGGAGGGCAGGTAGTTTGCCCCCGGTGATGCGTTGTGCAGACCTCACTACCCTCTGGAGAGCCTTACGGTTGTGGGTGGAGCAGTTGCCATACCAGGCGGTGATACAGCCCGACAGGATACTCTCGATTGTGCATCTGTAGAAGTTTGTGAGTGCTTTTGGTGACAAGCCGAATTTCTTCAGCCTCCTGAGGTTGAAGAGGCGCTGCTGCGCCTTCTTCACGATGCTGTCTGTGTGGGTGGACCAATTCAGTTTGTCTGTGATGTGTACGCCGAGGTGCTTAACTTACTACCCTCTCCACTACTGTTTCATCGATGTGGATAGGGGGGTGTTCCCTCTGCTGTTTCCTGAAGTCCACAATCATCTCCTTAGTTTTGTTGACGTTGAGTGTGAGGTTACTTTCCTGACACCACACTCCGAGGGCCCTCACCTCCTCCCTGTAGGCCGTCTCGTCGTTGTTGGTAATCAAGCCTACCACTGTTGTGTCGTCCGCAAACTTGATGATTGAGTTGGAGGCGTGCGTGGCCACGCAGTCGTGGGTGAACAGGGAGTACAGGAGAGGGCTCAGAACGCACCCTTGTGGGGCCCCAGTGTTGAGGATCAGCGGGGTGGAGATGTTGTTGCCTACCCTCACCACCTGGGGGCGGCCCGTCAGGAAGTCCAGTACCCAGTTGCACAGGGCGGGGTCGAGACCCAGGGTCTCAAGCTTGATGACGAGCTTGGAGGGCACTATGGTGTTAAATGCCGAGCTGTAGTCGATGAACAGCATTCTCAAATAGGTATTCCTCTTGTCCAGATGGGTTAGGGCAGTGTGCAGTGTGGTTGAGATTGCATCGTCTGTGGACCTATTTGGGCGGTAAGCAAATTGGAGTGGGTCTAGGGTGTCAGGTAGGGTGGAGGTGATATGGTCCTTGACTAGTATCTCAAAGCACTTCATGATGACGGAAGTGAGTCCTACGGGGCGGTAGTCGTTTAGCTCAATCACCTTAGCTTTCTTGGGAACAATGGTGGCCTTCTTGAAGCATGTGGGAACAACAGACTGGGATAGGGATTGATTGAATATGTCCGTAAACACACCAGCCAGCTGGTCTGCGCATGCTCTGAGGGCGCGGCTGGGGATGCCGTCTGGGCCTGCAGCCTTGCGAGGGTTAACACGTTTAAATGTTTTCCTCACGTCGGCTGCAGTGAAGGAGAGTCCGCATGTTTTGGTTGCAGGCCGTGTCAGTGGCACTGTATTGTCCTCAAAGCGGGCAAAAAAGTTATTTAGTCTGCCTGGGAGCAAGACATCCTGGTCCGTGACGGGGCTTGTTTTCTTTTTGTAATCCGCGATTGACTGTAGACCCTGCCACATACCTCTTGTGTCTGAGCCGTTGAATTGAGATTCTACTTTGTCTCTATACTGACGCTTAGCTTGTTTGATTAACTTGCGGAGGGAATAGTTACACTGTTTGTATTCGGTCATGTTTCCGGTCACCTTGCCCTGATTAAAAGCAGTGGTTCGCGCTTTCAGTTTCACACGAATGCTGCCATTAATCCACGGTTTCTGGTTTGGGAATGTTTTAATCGTTGCTATGGGAACGACATCTTCAACGCACGTTCTAATGAACTCGCTCACCGAATCAGCGTATTCGTCAATGTTGTTGTCTGACGCAATACGAAACATATCCCAGTCCACGTGATGGAAGCAGTCTTGGAGTGTGGAATCAGATTGGTCGGACCAGCGTTGAACAGACCTCAGCGCGGGAGCTTCTTGTATTAGTTTCTGTCTGTAGGCAGGGATCAACAAAATGGAGTCGTGGTCAGCTTTTCCGAAAGGAGAGCGGGGCAGGGCCTTATATGCGTCGCGGAAGTTAGAATAGCAATGATCCAAGGTTTTTCCAGCCCTGGTTGCGCAATCGATATGCTGATTCCAGTTTGCAAAGAGTCAAATAAAGTTTGTTCAGAGCCATCTGGTCTGCTTGGGGGGGAATATATACGGCTGTGATTATAATCGAAGAGAATTCCCTTGGTAGATAATGCGGTCGACATTTGATTGTGAGGAATTCTAAATCAGGTGAACAGAACTTGAGTTCCTGTATGTTGTTGTGGCCACACCACGTCTCGTTAACCATAAAGCATACGCCCCCGCCCCACTTCTTTCCAGAAAGATTTTTGTTTCTGTCGGCGTGATGCGTGGAGAAACCAGCTGGCTGCACCGACTCCGATAGCGTCTCTCCAGTGAGCCATGTTTCCGTGAAGCAAAGAACGTTACAGTCTCTGATGTCCCTCTGGAATGCTACCCTTGCTCGGATTTCATCAACCTTGTTGTCAAGAGACTGGGCATTGGCGAGAAGAATGCTAGGGATGCTAGGGATGCTAGGGAGGGGTGCCCAATGTTTCTCCCCTGGGCAGTGATGGCTCAAAACTCCCTCCGCCACTCCTCCACTAACCTGTCACCATTTCAGTGTGTGCTAGGTTACCAGCCGGTCCTGGCACCATGGCATGAATGGAATGAATGGTTTCGGCACTCGGAGGACACATGGGACGCTGCCCATGTGCGTCTGCAAAGGGCCATCAGGCGGCAGAAGATGAGTGCCGACCGCCACCTCAGTGAGGCCCCGGAGTATGCAACGGGGGATCGGGTCTGGCTCTCGACCCGAAACCTGCCCCTTCACCTGCTGGGTCTGCCGTTTGTGGGGCCATTCAAAGTCCTGAGGAGACTGAATGAGGTTTGCTATAGGTTACAGCTCCCCCCTGATTACCGTATTAACCCCTCGTTCCATGTGTCTCTCCTCAGGCCGGTGGTGGCTGGTCCGCTCCAGCAGTCTGAGGTGCGGGAGGTTCCTCCACCCCCTCTGGACATCGAGAGGGCCCCGGCGTATACAGTGCGAGCCATCATGGACTCAAGATGTCGGGTGAGAGGCTTTCAGTACCTCATGGAGTGGGAGGGTTACGGCCTGGAGGAGAGATGCTGGGTACCGGTGGGGGACATCCTGGACCCATCGTTACTCCAGGAATTTCACCGACTCCATCCGGATCGCCCTGCGTCTTGTCCCCCGGGTCGTCCCCGAGGCCGGTGTCGGAGCGCAGCTGGAGCCGCGCGTCAAGGGGGGGTACTGTCACGACTTCCACCGAAGTTGTTCCCTCTCCTTGTTCGGGCGGTGTTCGGCGGTCGACGTCACCGGCATTCTAGCTGCCACCGATCCATATTTAATTTTTCCTTTTCTTTTATATGTTTTACACACCTGGTTCCCATCTCATGATTATATTCCTTATTTAACCCTCTGGTTTCCCTTTCTGTTTTGTGCGTGATTGTCTTTCGTGTGTTGGAATTCGTATCCTGTTTTATATTTGTTTTATAACAGGATTTTTGTTCCGTTCTCGGATGAAGTAAATACAGTGGTTTTACTCTTACCTGTGTCCTGCGCCTGACTCCTTCGCTATCCTCTAGATAGACTCTGACAAGTTTAGTAACTTCCCTTAATGTAGTTTAGTAACTTCTCTTAGTCTAGTTTAGTAACTTCCCTACTAGACTCTCTGTGCAGTCGTGTTGTTGAGTAGGTTGGGGAAAGTAGCTAGCGGGGAGCCCCTGTCCTTGGTTGTATCAACACAGGATCAGCACCCTGGCCTGGCCTGACCAGACCCAAACCCTTCCCAAACAACCACCTTATAAAGTCCATCACCAGTGATGTTATCACACTGGGGACAGGCCAGGACTCACACTACTGGAAAATACATATACCAATAACACTGGAAAACACAGGGAGGGAGGGAGGGAGGGAGGGGGAGAGGGAGGGAGGGAGGGAGGGAGAGGGAGAGGGAGGGAGGGAGAGAGGGAGAGGGAGGGAGGGAGGGAGGGAGGGAGGGAGGGAGGGAGGGAGGGAGGGAGGGAGGGAGGGAGGGAGGGAGGGAGGGAGGGAGGGAGGGAGGGAGGGAGGGAGGGAGGGAGGGAGGGAGGGAGGGAGGGAGGGAGGGAGAGAGGTTGGGAATAAGATAAAGAGAGCGACTGTGAAAGATAAAAGTGAGAGAGCCAGAGAGAGTGGTTGAGGGAGAGGCAGGGCTACTGTTAGAAGTAAGAAAAGAGAAAGGGGGGAGGAGAGCGAGAGAGAGAGAAAGGAGTGTTAAAGAGAGGGATGGGCGGAGGGAAGAAAGGAAATGGTGGTGAAACCTGTCCTTAGTGAGCGTAAAACACAGATAAATAATGTAGACTCATCTCATCCAGGGAGCACCTTTAGGCATTTCAGCCTTCTATAATGAATTCCCCTTAACAAGAGCCAGCTGGAGCCGGAGCAGGGTGGGTGTGCGTGTTGTGTGTGTTTCTCTGTGTGTGTGTGTGCGTCTTAATGTGTGTGTGTGTGTGTGCGTGTGTGCGTGCGTGTGTGTGTGCGTGTGTGTGTGCGTGTGTGTGTGTGTGTGTGTGTGTGTGTGTGTGTGTGTGTGTGTGTGTGTATAAGCATGCACACATGCGCCATCTCAGTGCCCGGGGAGAGGGACTCTCTAAATAAAAGGGATGATCCACGGCTCATTTCTGCTCACTTATGTTTTACATTAATAGAAACCAATAATAGGAACCAGTTACCATAAAAGCCTTGGACCGTAAATAACTCCAATGGCAAACGCCTCTCATCAAATCCTTCTCACAGCTGGATGAGATGACACGCAGGAATCCAGAGGTACTTAAAGAATTCTTCATCAAGGCCGTTTTAAATGGCGGAGTATTCCCTGGCGGAGGCCTGGTTTGATGGGCTCACTTTAATAGCAGCAGTTTGGGCTGACAGGCCCTGCTGATCTGCCTGGATCGGAGGGTCTAAACGTCTTCCAGTGGCCCCGTGAGAGACACGCTGCCATGTTTTAATGATATTGTTCTTCTTTAAGGGAAGTTTAAAGAATCTTCTCACGCCACGGCTTCGAGCGCCCACTTTCATCATCCTCACCGGGGGAGAGCTCCTCTGATAATTGCTATGACACTTTGTTATGCCATCTCTAGAGTCTGATTGGACCAGTCAGAAGAAGTCAGCTAACACATCTCTAGAGTCTGATTGGACCAGTCAGAAGAAGTCAGCTAACACATCTCTAGAGTCTGATTGGACCAGTCAGAAGAAGTCAGCTAACACATCTCTAGAGTCTGATTGGACCAGTCAGAAGAAGTCAGCTAACACATCTCTAGAGTCTGATTGGACCAGTCAGAAGAAGTCAGCTAACACATCTCTAGAGTCTGATTGGACCAGTCAGAAGAAGTCAGCTAACACATCTGTTTCCACTAAGAGGTCGGAGACTTGACCGATATACTGGTATACTGGTTGTAATATTATTACTAACGAGACTTCTATAGTGGTACTAATACTGGTATACTGGTTGTAATAGTATTACTAATAAGACTTCTATAGTGGTACTAATACTGGTATACTGGTTGTAATATTATTACTAATGAGACTTCTATAGTGGTACTAATACTGGTATACTGGTTGTAATATTATTACTAATGAGACTTCTATAGTGGTACTAATACTGGTACTAACAAGATGTCTATACTGGTACTAACAAGACGTCTATACTGGTACTAATACTGTTACTAGTAAGACTTCTATACTGGTACTAATAAGACTGCTATACTGGTTGTAGTACTGTTACTAATAAGACGTATATACTGGTATGAATACTGTTACTAATAAGACCCTTTGCCTTGGCACACTCTTGGCATTATTTTAACCAACTTCATGAGGTAGTCACCTGGAATGCATTTCAATTAACAGGTGTGCATTGTTAAAAGTTCATTTGTTAAAAGTTAATTTGTGTTCATTTCATATTTTTTTTCAACAGGACCATGACACAATATAGCTCCAGAATATGTAAGGACTATTTGACCAAGAAGGAGAGTGATGGAGTGCTGCATCAGATGACCTGCTCTCCACAATAACCCAACCTCAACCCAATTAAGATGGTCTGGGATGAGTTGGACCGCGGAGTGAAGGAAGAGCAGCCAACAAATGCTCAGCATATATGGGAACTCCTTCAAGACTGTTGGAAAAGCATTATTCTATACTGGTACTAAATATGTTACTAATACGACTGCAATATTGGTACTAATACTGTTACTAATAAGACTGCTATACTGGTACTAATACAGTTACTAATAAGACTGCTACACTGGTACTTATACTGTTACTAATAAGACTGCTACACTGGTACTGATACTGTTACTAATAAGACATACATACTGGTACTAATACGGTTACTAATAAGACTGCTACATTGGTACTAATACAGGTACAAATAAGACTGCCATACTGGTACTTATACTGTTACTAATAAGACTGCTATACTGGTACCTATACTGTTACTAATAAGACTGTTATACTGGTACTAACACTGTTACTACTAAGACTGCTAAACTGGTACTAACACTGATACTAATAAGACTGCTAAACTGGTACTAATACTGCTACTAATAAGACTGCTAAACTGGTACTAACCCTGTTACTAATAAGACTGCTAAACTGGTACTAACACTGTTACTAATAAGACTGCTAAACTGGTACTAATACTGTTACTACTAAGACTGCTAAACTGGTACTAATACTGTTACTAATAAGACTAATAAAATGGTACTAACACTGTTGCTACTAAGTCTCCTAAACTGGTACTAATACTGTTACTAATAAGACTGCTACACTGGTACTAATACTGTTACTAATAAGACTGCTAAACTGGTACTAACCCTGTTACTAATAAGACTGCTAAACTGGTACTAACCCTGTTTCTAATAAGACTGCTAAACTGGTACTAACACTGTTACTAATAAGACTGCTAAACTGGTACTAATACTGTTACTACTAAGACTGCTAAACTGGTACTAATACTGTTACTAATAAGACTGCTACACTGGTACTAATAATGTTACTAATAAGACTGCTAAACTGGTACTAACCCTGTTACTAATAAGACTGCTAAACTGGTACTAACAGTGTTACTAATAAGACTGCTAAACTGGTACTAATACTGTTACTACTAAGACTGCTAAACTGGTACTAATACTGTTACTAATAAGACTGCTAAAACGGTACTAACACTGTTGCTACTAAGACTCCTAAACTGGTACTAATACTGTTACTAATAAGACTGCTAAACTGGTACTAATACTGTTACTAATAAGACTGCTACACTGGTACTAATACTGTTACTAATAAGACTGCTAAACTGGTACTAACCCTGTTACTAATAAGACTGCTAAACTGGTACTAACACTGTTACTAATAAGACTGCTAAACTGGTACTAACTAACACTGTTACTAATTAGACTGCTAAACTGGTACTAATACTGTTACTAATAAGACTGCAAAACTGGTACTAATACTGTTACTAATAAGACTGCTAAACTGGTACTAATACTGTTACTAATAAGACTGCTAAACTGTTAC